>NC_065516.1:34476155-34516065 GCF_006386435.1 Epinephelus moara | reverse complement strand
GAGAACATGTAAACTCTGCACAGAAGGGCTCCCCCACCCTGGGTTCAAATGATGTAGAATAACAATTTCGACTCTCATTGTGAGCCCTAACCTCTTAACGCTATAAATAACTGCTCACTGCAGTACATGACTCCAAAGTGAAGGCTAAATGGATCATGAGGTAAAAGGCTAAACCAAAACCATTTGTCTAATTAATAAATAAATGTAGTCCCTGACATGACTCCTCACCTCGTTTACTTATTCTTTTATTTGTCTGAGCCACCGCTGGCACTGAGAGGCCCTACCCATCTCCTCTGGGATAAAACGTCTGGCTTCAATCCAAAGCCCCAAATGAACTCTTATGAAATCATTTGATATTCTCAGAGCACAGAGTCAGAAATGATTTGAACAAGCTGTGACAGTGACTTTATTTTGGAGTTCATCAGAGAGAGAAACTAGTTGGAACTGCCTCTTCTGGGTCACCTTTCTAGTATCTGGTCTGCTGCAGAATTGAGTTTTACATGGGGGTTATTATTGGGGCACTCTATCCAATTTTCTGCTTGGCTGACTGACACACAGTAAAATTCCACTCATTTAATATTAAGTCGTTTTATCAGCTGCTGAACCCCCCCACAAATCTCTACATTTTAAATGAAGAATCCTTAAAGACTGCAATGTTGATCACACTGAACAAGATTAGATTAGGCAAGGAAATTACACCGTGGATTTGGCTTTCGACACGGAGGACACAGTATTTTGAAACACAAGTTGCCATTCGATTGATAGAAAATGATGCAAAGTGTCACATGGTTAAGATTTGGGAGATGCTGTATGTATAGTATAAATTTGAGTAAAGCGATAGTTGAGGCAACCTCAGCTCACATCCCAGCTGCATCAGCTGATCTCAAGCAGCCCAATCAACTGATAGAGCAGATTGATGGAAGAGAGTCAGCTGATAGATCACATGATTCCTTTCTATGCAACCAATTGGTGAATCTCATTTAAGGCGCGCTAATTAACTGCTGCTGCTTCCTCTGCAAGCTGCTTTGCAACCTGCCTCCACCCCAGCTCCTCCTTTTCATACTCTATCTGGCTTATCAATGTCATTTCTGTTTGTCATTGACGCTGCTCTGTTCTGTTCCCAGGAGGTCTTTGCTGCTGCACTCCCTGCCTTAGGCTTTCCATGTAGGCGCATGAAAGGGCAGGGGGGTTTGCTCTTTTTCTGTCTCAGGCTTTTCTCATTTGCAAATGAAAGGGCAGAGAGGTAAGATCTCTCTGCCTTAAGGCTCTTTATGTATGCGCTCGGAAGGCAGGCAGAAAGGTGTGCTAACCCTAACCCCACCTTAGGCTTTCCAATTAGGTGAAAGGAAGGGCAGAGAGGCCCAAGAACAGAGCCATGGTGCCAAATGTAATACTGCAAATCGTCACTGTCCAATGAAAAACACGTATCTCCACTTTTGACGATTTTGACTTTCTATGCGCTTTGATGGACACTTCTGACACCCAATGGAGATACGTGTTGAATAGATGATGTAATAAAACGTCTTTCCATTGGTCATTTGAATACCCAATGCTAATGGTTGCTAATGATAATAATAATAATAATAATAATAAATTTTATTTCTGGGCGCCTTTCATGGCACTCAAGGTCGCCTTACAGTGTAAAATACAAAGTAAAATACAATAAAATACAAAGTACAAGATAATTCAACATTTTACAACAAACAAACAAATATTAGTTTAAAAAGCAAACAAAACAAACAGAAACAAAACATGTACCCACTCAAAGAGAGAAGGAGAGCCTGAACAGGTGAGTTTCCAGCCTGGATTTGAAGTGTGGTTGAGAATCAGTATTTCAGAGGTGAATTCCAGAGTTGGGGAGCAGAGCGGCTGAATGCTCTGCCCCCCATGGTAGTGAGGCGAACGGAGGGGACAGTGAGGTGAATAGAAGAGGAGGATCTGAGGGTGCGAGCAGGTATGGTGATAGGAAGGAGGGCAGAGAGGTACGGAGGGGTGAGGCTGTGGATGGCCTTGTAGCTCAGAAGTATAATCTTATAGTGGATGCGGTAGGTGATGGGGAGCCAATGGAGCCGCTGTAAGACGGGTGTGATATGACAGGTGGATGGGGTCCTAGTGATAATATGGGCGGCGGAATTCTGAACCATCTGCAGTTTATGGAGGATTTTCTGGGGGAGACCAAACAGGAGGGAGTTTCAGTTGTCAAGCCGGGAAGTGACACGACTGTGAACCAGTATGGCAGTGGTGTGAGGTGTGAGGTGTGAGGGAGGGGCGGAGGCGGTTGATAATGCAGAGAGGAAAGTAGGCTGACCGGGTTATGTTGTTAATGTGGGATGAGAAGGAAAGCGTGCTGTCGAGGATGACACCCAGACTCTTTACCTGAGGGGAGGGGAGGATGGAAGAATTGTCAGTCGATACACCTGTGGAGACTGGGAGGGGGTGCAAGGTAAATGATTTCGGCTGAATGAACTGAGTGCGGCCAGAGAGGTAAGTTTTAAACCAGTCAAGGGGTGTATGTGTGATGCCAATAGTATGAAGTCTGTCCAGGAGGATGGTGTGTGAGATGGTGTCGAAGGCCGCACTCAGATCAAGCAGAATGAGGATGGATAGGAGACTGGAATCAGCTGCCAGAAGGAGATCATTGGTGATTTTAAGCAATGCAGTATCAGTAGAGTGGAAAGGGCGGAAATCAGAGTGGAATTGTTCATAAAGATTATTGCAAGAGAGATGGGCATGGAGCTGAGAGGCAACAGTTTTTTCAAGAATTTTTGAGAGATTTTTGCTAGGGAATATTATGGACACTCCATGCACTGTAGAAAGTCAAAATCGTCAGAAGTGGAGATACGTGTTTTTCATCGGACAGCGACGAAATGGAAATCAAATTTTCTTGACTTAAGTGGTCCTGACTAAACTTATGTTTTATTTCAAATGAAGCAGCAGCAGCTAAGTCCATAGGGACTTGGCTAGGAAACTGGAGAATCGCTGGTTCAAGTCCCTTGTACGAACCAAGTATGGAGGGTGGACTGGTAGCTGGAGAGGTGCCAGTTCACCTCCTGGGCACCACCAAGGTGCCCTTCAGCAAGGCACTAACCTCCAACTGCTCAGAGCGCCTGTCCAAGGCAGCCCCTCACTCTGACATCTCTCTATTTAATGCATGTATAGGTCCTGTTTGTGCATGTGTGTGTGCTTCTTCTACTAAATATACTGTACTTAGAATGATGGGAAACGACTAAAGACTAGACTAAATCCCATCACAGCTTACATGTAAAGTCTAACAAGTTTTTTATTTTCATTATTTTATTGTTTTTTTTTTAATATTCCACCCCATTTTTGGAATTGTGTTTGCCACTTTTTAATGTGTGTATTTGTCTGAATCCTGCTGTACCTGGTGTGGTGACAGGGTGCCTGGTGAAGGAGACGTTGAAGGCTGGCTCGTCTCTCAGAGGGGACGGATACATCCTTCTGCGGACAAAGAAGCCAGCACCGCAGCAGAACAATACTCCCATCATCAGCAGCACCCTGAGTCAAAGACAAGAACATCTCAGACCTTTAACCATGGCTGTCTTAGAAGAAGCAGAATGACTCCAGCGAGGAGGAGAAGAGGAAAAGATAAGGCTTTAGTAATACACAATACACAATACTAGCGATGGCCAAATGAAGCTTCATGAAGCATTTTCTTTATTTTCTGAGCCCACTAGATGGCGCTTTTTGTTCAACAAAAGGTTGAAAGCACACTGAATTGCCATTCTTTGAGCCTCTCTCTTTAAACCATGAGCGCCATCTAGTGGGCCCAGAAAATAAAGAAAATGCTTCATGAGGCTTCATTTGGCCATCACTACACAATACAGTACACAGTTGAAATGTTTTGTTAGTAAAGTGATATCTGCGACACAGGAAACAGACACAGAGGTACCACCATGACTAGTCACAACAAAGTCACACCAAGTTGCATATATAATTAAACAGCATGTTATTTCCTCAGATAAAAATTACCCTCCTCTGCTGTAAATCCCTCATCTCACAGAAACATGCGGGGTGTCCATTTACTGCCACTGCTAAAATGCATTTATACACAGTTCAACACTTTTGTGTTGCTTTTATTGGAAGTAGAGCTGCAGCTTGCTCATTTTCACTGTCGATTAATCTGTTGATTATTTCCTCTTTTTTATCAGTTAGTTGTGTGGTTTATAAAATGTTAGAAATTGTGATAATAGTTGATGTGTTTCCCAGAGCCAAATATGACGTCCTCAAATGTCCTGTTTTGTCCACAACCCAAAGATACTCTGTTATAAGTGAGTTGATTATGCTTGTTACATTTCCGTGTGGCACTTTCTGGTCTGACTAGGTCTTAAGATGGGCATTTTACTCCGTCCACGCCTGTCGGAGAGAGCAGAAGACACAGAGCCCAAACTGCAACTCACCAGAAGTACCATAGTCTCTGGATGGACAGGGCTCTAACACAGCAGCGAGTCCCACAGCAGTCCTCATAGGAGCGACATCTGCAACAACAAATAAAGCACACAGCGAGGAAAATCAGTGAGCAATACACAATGAACCCCAAAATATACCAGGCTGTTCTCACGAATTTTGGTGCAGACTTCCATCTGTGTCACCGCTGATGAGGAAATACAGCGAGTGCTGGACGGAGCAGTGAGTGACAACAACCCCGCCCACATTTAAGAGGACCGTCTGAACAGACCGAGGGTCTAGGTACCATGTCTGAAGGGTTACTGCTGGTTCCAAAGGTGCTGGACTGAAAGTGTTTGGTGGAAACGGGGCACTAATAAAAGCACTGGCCCCACCGATCCAGTCGTCATCTTGGACCAGTTATCCCAGCTAAAGAGTGAACTGTACCTGCTTGACCAGTTAATAGACAATGGGGACCAGTTACACCACCCATGTCCAGGTATGACCGGCTTAACCAGCAATTTTGCCCAGTGAAACCCCTCTAAACCAGCAGACCGTCCCATCCTGAAATTGACCAGGCTGGTCAACATTGTCCTTTAGCTTTAAAAGCGGCCAACAGAGGAAGAAGTATAGAACAGAGAACAGAACTACAAACTTTCCCTCACAGGTTGCAGAAAATGACTTCCTGTCTATATACTGTTTTATTGGAGGACAGAGAGCATCACTAAAGCACACTGACATTTCCTCCACTATAACAAGCCTCACAGCAACAGACACAGGTGTATTGTAATGTTGCCATTCATCATGATTTCTGCTTCGTAAACAAAACTTGAAAAAAAGTTTCATTTCAAATGGCAAGCCCAGCAGCCTGGGAGCCAAATATTCAGAACAGTGGTCAGCGGTGATTGATCAGTCTATGGAGAGCAGCAGGAAACCTGCACTAATGCAGCTGAAATAATAACAAGGTGTGTGTCTGTGTGTGTGTTGTGTGACAGATGACTGTGGATAGCCAGCACGACAGTGCATACCTCAGACTCCCAGTCCTGTCTGGCATTTCAACACTAGCTCAGGGATGAGCAACCGTTGCCCCTGGAGGCCTACGAGTCTGCAGTATGAAAACCAGGAGAGTCTCTGCAACTAGCCACATCCATGCCAATGCCTGCTCAACTTCCTGCCCGTTTGCATATATAAATATTCTTTGTATTGGAGGTATGGTGGAGTTTAGAATAAATTTAGAACAGTCGACTCCAGAAGATCCAGACTTAACAGGGCAACTGTGACAATATGGATTTTTCTTACTGCAGTGAAAAAGCAACATATCACCACGGTTTAGTGTTTTACTGACTGAAAGTATTGGGACAACTGACTCATAGAACTCTGGATGTGTAGTCCGCATTATACACTCACTGGCCACTTTATTAGGTACACCTTGCTTGTACCTGGTTGGACCCCCTTTTTAATTCTTGGTGGCATAGATTTAACAAGGTGCTGGAAACATTCCTCAGAGATTTTGGTCCATATTGACATGACAGCAAACTCATTAGGTGCGTTTCCATTACAGTTTTGTGCATAATAAATGCAATATTTCGACAATTTCGATCAAGTACAATTGCGGCTTGCAGGTGTTTCCATTGAAAGGTGTTTGACATCTAAGCCGTAATTCTCGTAAAGCTCCGTCTCGTGGGATTGCGTAATTCTCGTTAAAAAAAATGTACGTCCAGAGTCTACTCCGTAAACTTATTGATGTTGGCAATGTGGTTTTGGTTGCATCTACTGCTGTTGCCATGACCATTTTTAACAAAAGAAGGCAGCGGATGATAGCGGTTTCCTCTGTCCACACGTACCGTGTCATTTTGTTTTGGTTATACGGCCCGTCCGGTGACGTAGTGGGGTCACTTGACGTGTTAATGCGCTAAAAGTGTTTCCATTACATTTTGCGACATACATCTGTATCTACACGTCTGAAAAACCACCTCATGAGAGCGTAACAACTTTTTAGCGATATTTGAGAGGTTTCGCGAAATGCAGGTGTTTCCATTACCTGTTTTCTATTGCGCTATTTAGGTTTTGCGCAGTTCTAGGGGTAATGGAAACGCACCTACTGTCATGTTCAAGAAACCAGTTTGAGATAATCTGAGCTTTGTGACATGGCGCCTTATCCTGCTGGAAGTGTACAAAGTGTGGTAACCGTCAACTTTTATATCACCTCATACCTTGAAAGCAGTGTATGGTTACAACCCGAGCACTTCAGTGTTCTGAGCTGTAGTACTACCAAAGAAGAACCTTTGATTTAGGGAACAATCATGCCGAAGGTTTTAAACTACAGTTTCCACGATGGTCTCGGGGATGTAAATGGGAAACATAATGCTGGCATGGATTCAGTTAGTAGTACTGTGAGCTACAACTATTTTTAGCCCAAATTTGTTTCCAATTTCAGTGAGTCATCTCCATTAAAAGTGCAGAATTAGCTGTTTGCAGCGTACCCACGAAATGTACAGAAAACTGCATTACACTGCTACTGAAGAAAATGATAAGACGTGATGATTGTCAGGCAAATTCTAGTGTCAAAATAAGTTATATCTATGGACAGCTCTGAGGCCTGTACTATGAAGCAGGATTTGGGGTTTGGGATTTCAGGGTTAATTCTTGGTTTTCAGTACTACGAAGCTGGTTCTCTTTTTAACTCTTGGTAACTGATGCTGAACAGCTAACCTGCTCCGGAGCAGGTTGACTTCAGGGTATCAGATCACAACCTGTCAACACGTAGTGATGGCCAAATGAAGCCTCATGAAGCATTTTCTTTATTTTCTGAGCCCACTAGATGGCGCTTTTTGTTCATCAAAAGGTTGAAAGCACACTGAATTGCCATTCTTTGAGCCTCTCTCTTTAAACCATGAGCGCCATCTAGTGGGCTCAGAAAATAAAGACAATGCTTCATGAGGCTTCATTTGGCCATCACTAGTGACAGGTGTTCACCTTTGCATCATGACGTGGAAGAGGAGCTTTGGATTATTTGTATTTAACCTTCTAATAAATGACAAATGGATAATACTCTAGGTCTATTTAGTCCTAATTGCTTATTTATTTAATTTTCGATTATTTGTAGTCACAGTGTCAAACTGAATAAACACTGCCTTCAGCCTGCACACCACTGCACTGTACCTGTTATAGCAGTAGGCCTCGATACAAAGAAAACATGCCTCTAAATGAATTATTGATACTGTGAGATGGGTGAGGCAACACAGACAGGCCTAATGCGTTCTTGACACAGGGTTTTTCCTGCACAAAGGAATTTTTGGCGCCCCCCAAAGAGGTTTTAGCCTGCGTCAAAGGTTTAATGGCAGTTTATCAAACAACTGTTAAACAGGCAGAACATAAACTTAAATATGACGATGTTTACTGCCAGCAGTCAGCTCCCCTCTGGTTCTTTAATGTATTATTACACTGCAGCCTCTCGCCTGCTTTCTGTGTGCTGAGACTGAGCTCCTTCACACACACACACACACGCTCACACACACGCTCACACACACACACACACACACACACACACACACACACACACACACACACACTGAGCGAAGTCAGCACACAGCAGAGCAGAGAGGCCATGATGGAGACACTGATGTGAAGCAAGTGAAGTGAAGACAATCAAAGTCTACTCAAGGTGACGACAACTGCGCTTGTTACTGTGAGTGCAATAAAACCTTTGTGAATAAAATTTATAAATACATCTGTTTAATCAGTATAAATGTAGAAAGCAGGATTTTCTATCATATAAAAGCATGAATTAAAGGGGTTAGCGAAGGGGAGTTAAGTTTGTATCCTAATAAAACGGTTTATTTTCATATCCTACGAATTAGCTGCCCACAAATATTACGTCTTTTAAAGTTAAGTTACACAACTAACATAAATTACGCCCAATCACTGGCATCATTATCATGTAGGATATGTAAGAATTTTGGTGCATTACTTTTCATAGGATAATCCAACACACTGCTCCTTTAAGTTTAAACTGAGCGTAGCGTTAGATCAGGCAGGACACGATGTCAAGCTCAGCTCACATCCCAACTACATCAGCTGATCTCCAGCAGGCCCAATCAACTGATGGATCAACTGATTGATGGAAAGGAGTCAGCTGATAGATCACATGATTCCTTTCTATGCAACCAACTGGTGAATCTCATTCATGGCGCCCTATTTAAACTGCTCTGCCCTGCCTACTGTTGCTGCTTCCTCTGCAAGCTGCTTTACAGCCTGCCTCCACCCCAGCTCCTCCTTTTCATGCTGTGTCTGACTTATCAATGTAACTTCTCTTTGTCAGTGATGCTGCTCTGTTCTGTTCCTGGGGGGTCTTTGCTGCTGCTCTCCCTGCCTTAGGCTTTCTTTGTTAGCACATGAAAGGGCAGAGAGGTGTGCTCTCTCTGCTTTAAGGCTTTCCACTTAAGCGCATGAAACAGAGAGGTGTTCTCTCTCCATCTTAAGCTTTCCATGAAGGCGCATGGGAGGGCAGAGAGGTTTGCTCTTTCTGCCTCAGGCTTTTTTGTTAGCATGTGGAAGGGCAGAGAGGTGTGATCTCTCTGCCTTAGGCTTTCAATGCAGGCGCATGAAACAGAGAGGTGTGCCTTCTCCATCTTAGGCATTCCAAGTAGGCACGAGGAAGGGCAGGGAGGTGTCCTCTCTCTACCTTAGGCTTTCTGCTTAGGCTTGGGAACGGCAAGGAGGCCTCAGAGCAGAGCCACACTGCCAAATATAATACTGCCAATGGAAATTAGTTTTCTTTGACTAAGGTGGTCCTGACTGAACTCCTTTTTTGTTGCCTTGATGGTAATAAGGAGCCACTGCTGTCTTCATATATTGTATGTTTTCATCTTGAGACTGAAATCGAAGTAGGGACATGAATCACTCACACAGTAAAGCAGATTGTCCTCTGCTCAGTTATTATCAAACTAGACGTATGTTCCTGCAGTGAATGCTGTGCACAACTTTTTTCTCTTTGTCACAAATTTCTTTTGAACACGTGGACTGTTATTTGAAAAATAAACTGGATTCCTGTATTGTTAAAGCTGAAGAGGAAAACAGAAATTGAGGGCTGAGAGGACAAGGAGAAAGAAAGTGGAGGAGAAAGGAGGATTTTCTTCTGTGTTGTTTTTCATTACTAACGTAATTTCTCTTCACTGATGCTCCCAGTCTTTCTTTCTCTCTTCCTCCGTCTCATCACCACTGTAGCTGTGGCCAGCAGCTGAAAGCAAACTAAATAGATGAAAGTTGGAAGTGTGGAGGACGCCTGTCGTCTGTTTGAATCAGTAAAACAAACTCTGCTTCCTAAGACTGTGAGCAGCAAAGATGAAAGCTCCAGTAAGCAATAATGTGGAAATTACATTGAATCAAACTCAATTGATTTTTGATGCAAGAGCTGCACGTGCTCACGAACCCACTGAGTCAACACTGCACTCTGCAGCTCAATGCAGATGTTGGCCTCTTTTCTGTATTCCAGACGACACATGAGCAAAGTCTCCAGATGTAGCACCAATTTTAACCAGACAAAAAGTGAATGAATGTTTTTTTTATGTGAATATCAGGAGTTAGTTCATGGAAATTAACGGCTGGTGGAGCTCATTCTCCACTCAGGTGTCATTAAAGATGAAGAGGGAGCAATAAGACGATGTAATTAAAAGAGCTCCAGGTGAAGCTCAGACAATGAAAAACCATGTGGAAAACATGATGGAAATATTTTTGCTTCGTCTAATAGTGAGAGGAAGACTACTGTCTCCTCATCGCTCCAAACAGATCTGATGTTTTCAGCTCTTTTTATTGCACATTTTGCTCTTATCAGTACACCAGCTTTTCCACCTCAGCCAAGCATTTAAACACGTGGGGAGCTAATTTTGATGTGTAAAGGTCCTGCTTAGTCATCATTGGGCTTCATTCACTCATATGTGCACAGAAATGTTTTTACTCTGCGCATAAAATAAGTGAAAAAATGACTTTCCCTGCCAGAGTATTATTTTTTGATCATATTCACTAATCTTTTCAAGACCCACAGAATAATTTGTTCTATGAATATGTAAACATTACATACATCAAACTGTCAGGCACAGAAAACCATATATGTCATTTACATTTACTTTTTTGTGTTGGTTTTTCTCCCTACCTTACATCTGTTTGAACTGTTTAAATGAAAATAATAACAATAATAATAATAATGAAAATAATGTTCTGGTTGAGGTATAGTGGAACATGTCGCCACGTTCAGTGTTCTGTTGTCCCCTCCTCCTCTGCGGTCGTCTTGTCCGTGTGTCACTGTCACCATCTTGGAGATCCTGTTTCGTCCCACCAAACTCGCTTGCGTCTTCGTCCAAATCGGATTCAGAATGTTGATCAGAACAGGAATTGTCGGAGTCTGAGTCCATCAACATCTCTACAGCTTACGCAGCTGTAAACACTGACGGTTTTAAAGTCTTTTGGTGAGTTATTAACGATTTCTTGTATGTCGTGTAACAAACTGAAGGCACCACGCACAATGTTGCTCTTTGAAGCAGCTTCTTGAAGTATTAAATTTAAACTGTGATTGGTGCAATGCTTTGAGACTGCTTCTGGATTAGTGTCTGAATACGATTAGCAACATCTGACATTTGTCCCTGTAGAACAGATGCCCCATTGTAGGATTGCCCTCTCATGTCACCAATGTCAAAGCCTCATCCAAGTAATTCGTCTGTGACTGTGAGGGTTACTGATTCTGCGTCAGTATCGGGACAGTCATTCATTCCTACGAAGTCTTCGAAAACAACAAATTCAGTTGATACCAACTGTAGAGACAAGGACAGCTGTTCATGTCCAGAACAATCAGGAGTTTTATTCACAATAATTGCAAAGTATTTTGCATTTCTTTTTAATCAGTCATGAGAGTGGTGAGAGACTCTCAATACATGGCGTGTATCAGTTCATTGTTTGTCTTGTGTGATGCATATTTACCAGTGAGCATGAAGCTTTTTAGAGTGGGGGTTTCCCAGCTACAAGTTCGACTACCCTTTGAAAGTTGCTCTCCTTATTGGTATAACTGCAGACAGCGCCATCTCTTCTTTCCTCCTGCTCAATGCGCTCCTGTCTCACAAGCTGAATGTTGACCAGTGTTTGACTGATGTAAGTGCACTTTTTGTTAAAGTTAGGCTTTACATGGCTGTCCATGAGGCTTGGCCACTTCTCCAGTTATTAATTCCAGACTTTTCAAAGCCGTCATCTCAACATTTGTAGAAAGTTACAAGCTGTTTGACAGCAGCAAATTTGCATTTCACAGAAGGCTCGCTTGGGGGTTTTGCAAAGAATCATCCACTCTCTATTTTTGTACCATTCTTCATTGAAGTACCTTTCTCTTTGGTCAAACAATCTAGCCGGCTCTCTTTTGTCTATTATTAGCTGTGCAGCTTGTCTCTGTATCCCAACAACAACTTTCCATGCAGTCTGAGCCAACGCCAGTGGTTTCGACAGTCTCAGCGGGCACAGAGCTGCTGCTTTGGGTTTTTCTCGCTGCACTGGTTTCAAGGTTGAACGGCCAGGCTTCAAAGCAGTTGTTGATGTCAGGGGTGTAACGCTGAAGTTCAGTTGTGTTGTTGTTTTTTGAGTAATGGCACCTTTCCAACACTGTGTTGAGGTCTTTAGGATTGATGCTGATGTCCTGTGTGTCCTTTATGTGCTTTTGACTATGTGTGGCATTGCAGTTGTGTTTGTGACTGAGAGTTCTCCCAGCTTATCACTGAACAGGTCTCCGAACTGCTTGAGAGTCTGTGTGATGAAGTCTATGTGATGTTCTGCGTTGGGACATTGGTAGAGATGGCCAAATGAAGCCTCATCAAGCATTTTCTTTTTTTTTTCTGAGCCCACTAGATGGCGCTCATGGTTTAAAGGGAGAAGCTCAAAGAATGACATTTCAGTGTGCTTTCAACCTCTTGTTGAGCAAAAAGCGCCATCTAGTGGGTTCATAAAATAAAGAAAATGCTTCATGAGGCTTCATTTGGCCATCACTAGACATCGGAGCTAATTGTGGCAATGCCCATGTTCACGCATGCACGAAACCTAGTAGGTTGCACTCCTCTGTCCACTATGAAGAGAGGCAATAGGTGGCGCCGCCCCTTTAAACAGCATGTCAGGCCTGTGGTCTCAATTCTGCTGCCTCCATAAGCAACAATGTTTGCAGCTTTCTCTTTGAAAGTCTCCAGGGACATTACAATGCATTTTGCTTCTGTGTCAACTTTCATTTCTGTGGGCTCGCCATTTATGTGCACTGTGACAAATTCTGTCCGTCTCCTGACGATTACCAAGAGTCAGGACTCAAGATAGTTTTTCTTTTCTTTTCTTTAACTAGATTCAGACAGTTTCAGCACTTTTTGTTGTCACAAACATTGTGAGGATTTTATTACACCTTTGCCAAAGTGTGACAAAGGAGAATTGTTAAAAAAAAAAAAAGCAAGGAGAGAAGTCACATTTCATTAACAACAAGAATTACATAGTTGTACGCCTCCTCGAACCAGTCAGGTTGCACTTACAGTTTACATCCAAGTCTGTGACATGGTTGCTTCATACACATCTCCCGCCCTGCAGCACAGATCTATACGATTTGAAGGATGTCACCCGAGATTAGAGTCACCAATTCAGTATCTGACCAAATGTCTCCCCTTCTGAGTTATGACGTTGAGTGATGCCCAGGAAAGTGTTTTTGGAAAACATTATAATGCCACAGTGCAAATGACCTTTAAACTTTTGGATATATGATGTCATCACTTTATCATTTTGTACATCCCACGTAAAACAAGCCGCTATACATTGAGTCTAATCGATGTATCGCCCACCCCAAGTTCAAGGGTTTAAAGTCGTAGAAGTGGAACATGGTGGTACTTACATGAAGTAGATGGGGTATCCACCTTCAAAATACCAGCAGTACTTTTTGGCTTCTACACACTGTAAAAGATAAAAGACAGATTTAGGTAGTTATTAAAATAGACACCACACAAACAAACAGCAGTTTTAGTCCTAGAACTTTAAATTCTGGACGGATTGTGAGGCATAAATTGCTTTACTTGAAGTAACACTCAAAGTCCCAAACATCTCAGAAGCTCAAAATATTTAGAGCTTCGTCTTCTATCATATAGAAAACTTTTTTTAATTTGATACAATTCTACAATGACATGCAAAGCGTCCTTTGTGTATGAATCCTCCCTTTTCCATTAGTGACTTCAGTTGGGAAAGCACAGAGAACTGACGCTGGTTGGCTGAAGAGCGCCTTTAATTAACTGTCTCTGAAATGATCTGTGAAAATGCAGCCTGCTTTGTAGTGGCTTATAGAGGATTTTCACTTTTATCATCCTGCGCTCTGCGAAGAAGCGGTACAGTATAGGCTGCGAGTGTGAAGAAGAAAGAGAGTACGACGAGAGCAAAGGTGAGATAGGAGAGAAAAGGAGTCGGTTGAAGGCGAAGAGAGGAGAACGTGCAAAATGAAGTGAATCATACTGCAGGGACGTGCCTTGCCTCAGGGTGGCAGGCAGCATCACTTTCCATTACAGCTGAGACATCTTCTCAATGATAACAAGCTGAACTCCAGTCTCAGTGCAAATAAAAATATGCTGTTTTTAGATATGGTTATGAAATTGATATGACATTCGCTCATATCACATTGTTATGCACTGAACTCTATTAACTCCTGGTGGTAAAAAAAAAAGTACTCTGGAATTAAAGTGGCACAGTGAAGTGGGAGCAGCTTTTCTGAGCAAATTTGATGTTTCATCTGCAGGAAAAAACACCCTCGCTCAGTTACAGCAACAGTCTGTATCGGAGTACCATGAGGTAAGTTTTACTATAGTGGTGCTGATTACATAAACAAACTGTAGCTTCAACAATGCGTGTTAAGCAACAGATTACTTGCCCAGATGCTCCCCAGCACGAGAGGTCTTTCATGCCCACAGCTGTGAAACATGAGTGGCATGATATTTGCTTGTTTTCTTAGTGCCTGTGCCCACATAGCATTTTTTAATTGAGAGCACTAACATCTTTCTTCAGTTGTTCTCAATGAGGAGAGAATGATGCAGCCATGCCCAACATTTCTGAGCACTCTGGCTTTTTTGTGCTGTTTTTTGTTAAGTCCTTCTTGTAGAAAATCTCTGAACTTTTCAGAAAGTCACTGGTGTCATCACTATGGGGTCAGATCAGTCTCATAATGAATGAACTCATGCAGGGTTTTTCACGAATGCACACGCTCTGCACATGATCTGATCCCATACTTTGCTAATACATTTCAAAAAGTTGTGTAACATGGCTTTTCATGTAGGCGCATGAAAGGGCAGGGAGGTGTGCTCTCTTCACCTTAGGCTTTCTGCGTAGGTCCGAGGAAAGGCAGAGGCCCCAGTACAGAGCGACACCGCCAAATACAACATTGTAAATAGAAAAAAAAGTTTTCTTTAACTAAAGTGATCCTGACTGAACTGCCATATTCTTATTTCTTAAATATATATATATATATATATATATGTATATATATATATATATATATATATATATAGAGAGAGAGAGAGAGAGAGCCATTTAAGAGTCCTCTGGTTGTGCTTTTAACTTGGAAGATTTCATAAATAGTTTTTAGTCTTAAAGCCCCTACAAGGAACTTTCATTTTGAGTTGATTTTGGCGACCCTGTGGACAAAAGCGGTAGTGTTTTGCCGGAATGAAGCCTACATTTCCCATGAGCTCTAGCGCATATTGTCGTAAAGACGCTTACCTGGCTCGCGCATGTGTTTGTTTTGGGGATGAATGAAACAACAAGACGGGAAAACTTTGCCCCTGCTCCTATCGGGGATCCCAGCTCACCTCTGCCGCGCCCCAGCTCCACCTCTCCGGCGTAAGCGCCACCGCCGCCGGGGTAAACGCAGCGGTCGGCTGGTAAGGCTGAAGGCCTGTTTGGCGAGCACTTCCACGGCTTCTTGGACTGAGTATGGAGCGGTGCCTCGCCTCTTTATTTCTCGGCACTCGCTGGACCCTGTCGACGCCTGGCTGGTACCTGTCGTCGGCCCGGATGAGGTGTTCCAGCCCCGCGGCCCCTGCTCTCCTCGTCCCCGCTGGCGCGGGGTGAATCTGCGCAACCTGCGGCCTCTGTGTGTGGCTCCCCGGACAGCTAACGCCGTGGACCCGCCGGCTCCTGCCAGGATTGGGCTGGTAAATGCTAGATCGCTAGCGAACAAAACGTTTATCCTGAAGGATTTCCTGACTTCCCGAGGATTGGATTTTCTCTGTGTGACTGAGACGTGGCTGACTGTTGGTGAGTCCAGTGCTTTCACAGAACTTTTACCCGATGATTGCTGCTATTTTAACTCCCCGCGGACGTCGGGTCGAGGAGGAGGAATAGCGACTATTTATAAGAGTCACTATAAATGTAAGCAGCTAGGTAAGATGACGTGTGCCGTCTGAGTGCCGTAAATCGTTTTGTCCTGGAAGCGACCTGGGGCGGACCCGGAGACAGTTTCCTAAAGGTATGGATATACACTATATAGAAATAGCTTATCTTCACACTGATGGTCTCATTTGCTGTTGTAGGTCATGCACAGACATCAGCAGAAACCAGAGACTTTTGCATATCCAGTTAAAAGTTCCTTGTAGCGGCTTTAACTTAATAAGTAGAAATATAAAAATGAAGGATTGTTACTTCTATGTTTCACTTTGTCTAAAACTTTGCTTTTAGCAGTTTGATAAATACAGGCCTAAAACAATACAACAATCTCCAACCACATCTGTGACACTGTGTGTAGAACAGAGCTGCAGGGTGGCATGCCAGGTGGAGCTGTTTTGGTGGCTCACAACATGGGAACACAACAGGTTATTTGTCAGGGTACTCGTGGAGAATAGGACCACACTGTGACACCATGGCTGAGAAGAAATGGCAGGAACACACACACAGTGAGAGTCAGAGAGAAAAATGGCAAAAGAGATTTTAACAAAGTACAGCTGCAACAGAGGAAAGCATCCCATCCCCTCTCACTGACACAATGCACATCCACTCTGTTTGTCCAGGCTGTGTTCTGCTATCAGTGAGGTCGCTGGTGGGAAATGTTACCCACACAGAAAGCGTGTACTCAGAGTTAGATAAATTATAATCTGATGGACAGAGAGCCAGTTCACTTGAACTTTTGTCTCTCCTTCCATCTTTCTTAAATATTTTAAAACACACAGCAGCTGAATTTAAGGCCTCGTATTTTTCTAGGACTGAGTATCAAACCTCTGTTAAAATCCATTCTAGATATTTCAGTCTAAACCAAAGTGTCAACCTGTTTTAGGTGCTGGGGGAAACATTAGGGGATCATCAAAGTCATGAGGATACATCCTCAAAGGACCATGAATATCTGTGTAGCAAGGTGGAGCAAGTTGGAAAAACAGGGGGATGATAATAAAGTACATCATCTGAGGACCCTGAATGTCTGTACCAGGCTCCAAGGAACAGCGCCAGGCTTTGAAGCCAATTTTACATTGTGGCCAAGGGTGAAATTACAGTGACCAGGTCCAGGTGCAAAATGACTCGTTCCACTATTGGGATTTGATCCATTTAGTCCAATAGCATTTTGAAAGTCTAGAAGAGCCACAAGATTACATCATTCTATCCCCATTAAAGTTAGCGGAGCACTTAAGTGGAAGGTATTTTTCGTTGTTGTATCGGACCCCCTCGAAAACAAGATGATGCATCTCAAGGGGTTTATCCTTAATAAACTTTGAATAATAGGTAGCCACTTGGCCAGGCTTGGTGGCCGTAAGTCCCTAATGCCCTGGCTCTACGGTCCCCATAAAGTGGAAGATGTGGGAACATTAATACCACATAAATTGAGCTTTTTTGGCTTCATGCGCCTCTGAACAACTTCCATAGGAATGATCAGGCCCTGCCCCCAATGCTGTGTCCATGGTCTGTATCCAATTCTTTGGCAATCCATCAAACAGCTGTTGGGATATTTCAGTTTGGACCAAAGTGGTGGACCACCTGACTGCCATCCAAATTAGACGGGCTCATCAGCTGGGAAATATATGAGTACTCACTAAAGTATCTGCCCATTAGATATGCAGTGTACTGTAGGTGTTTTTGCCTGAAAATATAATGTTGTTATCAGAAAACTAGAATTACTGTCCCGCAGTTGTATGCCTCTGCACACCAGTCAAGTTTCTCTCACAGTTTACATCCATGCCTGTGAAAACATGGATGCTCCACACACAGAAGATCTACAATCAGCACAGTTTCAAGGTGGAAACCCAAGATTAGTGTCATAAATTCAGTATCTGACCAAGTGTCTCCCCTTCTGTTCTGGAGATATGACACTGAATAATGTCCAGAAAAGTGTTTTATGTAGAGCATTATGAAGTAACAGTGGTGTTCTTGCAAAGCTTTCAATTTACTGCTCCATCTACATCAAAACCATCACCTATCGTCATGAACTTTCAGTGACCGAAAGAATGAGATTGTGGATACTATGCTCAGCCTTCTGCCCCTGCGACCTGGCTTCGGATAAGTGGTTGAAAATGGATGGATGGACACTAGTCTCGCTCACCAGACCTTTCTCAAGAAAAGAAAGGTCTGGCTGGGCCGACTCTCACTTTAAGATTGGAGAAAAAAACGCCCCGGCTGCTTGTATTTCTCTCAACCAATCACAATCGTTCTGGGCGGTGCCACAGCAACGGTGCGCTTGCAAAAATATTGCCGGGGGGAAACAGGTTTTGGTGTAACACGCCCACAAAAATATCACCCACAGGACGCGAACCATGGCAGAAAAATGGCTACATCCCCGCAAGATCAAACACCGCAAAAGTTAGTAAAGGACGTGTTGAAAACTGCTACACAACCGGAGGTGGTAGGGCGGGACTTCAGCGGGTAGCTCGTTCCGCCCAATGAGAGGCTGATCTATGCAACGAACTTCCGCCCACTCAGACTAGATGGACACTGATGCTTTTCTTTGACGTTCAACCACAAAATTCTTGTCAGTTTTTTCTTCAGTCCAAATGATATTTGTGCCAAAGTTGAAGAATTTCCCTTAAGGTGTTCTTGTGCTTTCGCATTCACAAGAATGACACAGACAAAGTCACAGTGACCCTCGACCTTAGACAACCAAAATCTAATCACTTCATCAATGAGTCCAAGTGAATGTTGGTGCCAAATTTAATGAAATTCCCTCTAGCTGTTCTTAAGATATTGCGTTCACAAGAATGAGACAGACAGGGTCACAGTCACCTTGACTTTTGACCTATGACCCTCAAAAAACTAATCATTTCATTGTTAAAGGATAACTTTGGCATTTTTCAACCTGGGCCCTATTTCCCATGTGTATGTGTGCGTTTGATTCATAGATACAACTCGTTCTAAAATTGGTTCAGTATTGAGGGAGGCGGATGCAGCCGGCAGCCGCGAGGTAGATATGGGGGCAAATGCGTCCCGTATAAGTTTGCGCATTAAAAGTGCTTTTTTTTGCCACTGACCGGTTCAGATCGCCAGTGCTATCTCTGTAAATAGCATATTGTAGCGACCCTGGGGCAGTGGTGAGTGTGAATGAGTGGAGTCAGCTGTCAGTCAGTGTTGGAGCAGAGAGGGGAGGGCTGCACCGCTGGGTACTGTAAGTGAGTATGTGTGTATGAAATGTGTGTGTTACGCTAGAAGCGTCAGAGTTTGGGACGGAGTCTTTTACGTGCTACCCCCTGGAGTGTTACCGGAGTTTTTGGAGTGCTCAAATAAATGGGCCTTTTTCCCGAACGCAAGAACAGGATGTCGCGCAACACCCCGTACAGCTTTCATAGGCTGCCTTTGTCGGACGGCAAGATGCTGGAGTTGTGGCTAGTTGTGCTACAAATGGATACTAACACTCCTGTCCAGACACTGCGCCTTGCAGACCATCGGGTCTGCAGTGCTCACTTCTCCCAAGATGACTACTGCCAGCCGAAGAAGAGAAGACATCCAATCCCGAAACACCTCTTCCTCAAGAAAACGGCTGCCCCACGAGTAGAGAGAGCTACAGACACAGTGGAGCAAAGCTCTCGCGAGATGACGTCACACAGCCCAGAGGTAAGGGAAACGCTTAGTATGCTATTTACAGAGATAGCACTGGCAATCTGAACCGGTCAGTGGCGAAAAAAAGCACTTTTAAAGCGCAAACTTATACAGGACGCTTTTGCCCCCGTTACCGCTTTAGCTCGTTTCGCGGCTGCCGACTGCATCCGCCTCCCTCAATACTGAGTTCTGCTTTTAGAACGAGTTGTACCTATGAATCAAACGCACACATACACATGGGGAAATAGGGCCCAGGTTGAAAAATACCGAAGTTATCCTTTAAGTCCAAGTGGACATTGGTGCCAAAGTTGAAGAAATTTCCTTGGGGCGTTCTTGAGCGTATTCACAATGATAGGACAGATGTATGTACATATGTACACACGTACAGATGGACGAATAGCCGAAAACCATGTTG
This sequence comes from Epinephelus moara, assembly GCF_006386435.1. NCBI lineage: Eukaryota > Metazoa > Chordata > Actinopteri > Perciformes > Serranidae > Epinephelus > Epinephelus moara. Next base: position 34,496,198 of record NC_065516.1, on the reverse strand, counting down.
CAGACGCAGAGGCGTGAAAAAAGGGGGGAAAAAATAAGAAATCACGTTTAATCCTCTGGGACTGTGAATTTTCAAGGTAAATTTAATGCAGTTCAGCCTTTAAGGATCATATTTGATACGACATGACGTGGTAGACGGTGTCCAAAAGAGGACGTTTAGACCTGACAGTGGTGCTGATGTCACAGAATCACCTATTTCATTAATATTCATCTTCTTGTGACCATGAATGTGATGCTCAACATCAGCCACAGCTTTTGAATAAGCACAAGCTCTAATGCTGGAGAGAGAGGACACGCCATTAACGTCATGCAAGTACCATTTATATGTCTGCCTTCCTCTTTGCATCAGTATGTCCACTTATCTGGCTGCAGTTAATTGCTGTTGCTGGCCTCGTGCTGCTGAAGCAGATCCTATGAACAGCTCAGGCTTTGATATCAACACACTTGATCCTCCCTCTCAATCCTCCTCAGAATCTAATCGCTTTTGGCCTCTTATCTCCCAATACTCTGCCAACGACTGCCTAACAACATCACCTCTGGTAGGATGGTGTGTGTAGGCGAGATAAATTAGGACTTTGTTATTGGCATACTACCTGCAGTACATGCACAGAAAGGACAAAAATCAAATATTAACATAAAATAATATTTCTAATATAGAAATACACACAATAACTACAATGACAAAGGCTTCTTAATGTTGTGACGATCCATCTACGTTAGTTTAGACCTAATTGTTATCCTCTCTCCGACACTCTGCCAGCAATGGTCACTGTCCAGCTCTGTTCATTGTCCCTCTCTAATTAGAGCTCAGTGAAAGCGCTGACAGCAGAGGAAAATGTCCCTCTGTGCTCCTGCGGGACAAAAATGACCGTTACGCAACCAGAGAATGTGTTTCCCTGCTTTAAAAGCAGCTCAGATGGGTTTTGGCTAAAGGACATTTGTGGGGATGAACAGTTCAAATGGTTCTCAAATGCACATGAAAGCTTTAGAGGCAGGAGTGTGTGTGTGTGTGTGTGTGTGTGTGTGTGTGTGTGTGTGTGTGTGTGAGTGTGTGTGGTGATCAGGCTGTGTTTTGCCTTTGAAGTTGCAGGATGGTGTAGGTTAGATGGTGAAAGGAGATGGGTCAATAAAGAAGCTTCCTGAGAAGAGTCAGACGTTCCTGAACACTGCTTTGCTCCAGTGCAGGGCCTTCACACTCATCACAACTGTTTCAAGCTGCCGCCACGTCCTATTTTTTTCTACCCTGTAGGGGTGACAACACTTCTCTACTGACATGATCATGTTTTCTTATTGTCTTGGATTTCAAAGCAGTTTAGTTTCTCATTATCAGGGCTGGGTATCTTTTAAAAAATGACGACAGGACAGAGGGATGTCGTATGCTGTAAGGCCCTCTGAGGCAAATTGTGATTTGTGATAATGGCTTTATAAATAACATTCATTGATTGATTGTTTAGCCGCTAACTGGTGCTGACAGAACCAGTCCAGTGCTTTGGTGTGGCTTCTGCAGTGATGTGGGCGCTACTCCAGACAGTCATGGTGAAGAGGGAGCTGAGCTGGAAGGCAAAGCTTTCGATTTACTGACCCATCTCCGTCCCAACTCTCACCTATGGTCATGAGCTCTGGGTAGTGACCAAGAGAATGAGATCGTGGATACAAGCTGCCGAAATGAGTTTCCTCCATAGGGTGGCTGGCAAAAGTTCAAACACTTACATTTGTATGTGCTATCTAAGCAGCTAACTCACAACCCGGTGGGTAGTGATGGCCAAATGAAGCCTCATGAAGTGTTTTCTTTATTTTATCATCACATCAGATGTCGCTTTTTGTTCAGCAGTTGAAAGCACACTGAATTGCCATTCTTTGAGCCTCTCTCTTTAAACCATGAGTGCCAGCTAGTGGACTCAGAAGATAAAGAAAATGCTTCACGAGGCTTCATTTGGCCATCACTACCGGTGGGCTTTAAGAGCTTTTACATCCAAAGAACTACTATAAAAATGAACTGCTTCATGGTGTCCATGGCAACCAGACCTGGCATCTAATTGTGACCTGCGTTTATTTCTCAAAACATGTGGCAAAGAGAAAGGGACTCTGCGTTTCATTGAGGCTTTTAATTTAAATTTTACAGTAGCCATAATTTGTAATGTTTTGGTGGCACACTAAACTCCTGACTTCATCAAACAGACTACAGCACGCTTATCTTCACCAATCCTGCAGCCCAAAAAGGGCTGAATGCAGGTATCGTTGGACTGGAGACGTTTTGATACTACTTGGTACCGGGCAATGCCGGCCAGTGCCCCCTCCCCAGCTCGTTACACTTTACCTTCTCTCTGGGGAAGATGGACGAGTTATTCAACATCACATGAGCCCCGAATCACGCTGTATCGTTATCGTGTCAAACCACAAAAGCTCTCTGGTGGCCACTCAACTACCACGACACTACTGAGAGGAGTGGATGTGGAGAGAAAGAACATGACGTCAGCAGGAGGAGAGCTCGTTATCATTACCTCTAAGCAGCCGGTGGCCGCAACGGACCGCTCACGGAGGTTGCGTTGATTTACACTGTGTCAATGAGGATTGGGTGGAGGTAAATTATAACGTTCTCATGATGTATTCAATGTTATCTTGTAAAATGTAGCTTATGGCACCCAATGTGCTCGGACCGCTACTGGTACCAGGTTATTTCGATCGATACCTTAAAGGTATCGAGTACCCAGCCCTACTCATTAATCTTAATCAATAAACACTGCCAAGAATGAACTGAAATTCTTGTGACTTTGTAACAGGCAATTTCAGGAAATATCTTGGTCAAAAGGAGATTTTAAAATACTGACAGAACTGCGTCGATATCAGCCAGTAAAAATCTCTCTTGCTGGACTTTAACATTCTGTTTCATCTCCTCTATATTTCACTCCTTTCTTCCATTCCTCTCATTTGCCATCCATCCACCTCTCCCCCTCCTTCCTGTCTTATTGATCTCCACTGACCCCTCAGATGCCATTAACAAGCAGCAACAAGCCAACAAGCATCATTTGATTGTCAGTCTGTGTTTTGCCTGAAGTGGGAACAATTAGGAGGAAACAGAGCTGGAGGAAGTCTGAGCTTCTTGAGTCATGTACACGATGTACATCTGGTAATGTACTGGTCTGCCTGTATGCATTAACGGGCATGTTGTTACCATTTCTCTGCTGTTAGAGGTGAGAGTGCCTAATATCTGCCAAATTATCTAAATACTGTAATTTGAAACAAGTAAATACTGGTTTCTACATGAGAATGGTCAAATTAATATTTCAAAATACCTGCACTAGGTACTGAAGGTAACAAAAAGTCAATATTACTGTGGACACCTGAATTTAAACCTGCACAATTACACTGTAATGAAAAATATTTTATTATTTATTGATTTATTTTATTATTATTTTGTTTTATCTGCTTTTGCACAGCTGTTTAAAAAATAAATATGCCCAGGATCCTGTTACATGTTGAAAATATTGTCATGGCACTAAAATAAAGGTTACAATAAAAGAAAAGTTACCAACGAAATTTAGTTTAAAAAGATGGACTGACATATTGACATGATCTAATCCAATTTCAGAATCCCTGTTCTTCTTTTGAACAACCTACTTTCAAGATTTGAGCCAACTGACAGCTGAAATCCGATCAGATTAATTCTGAACTGGGTCCTCAAGACCATCTTGGGATTGTATTACTCCAGCCGCAATACAGAGATCCGCAACTAAAAACAAATGTGTGCATGGGCTTTAAGTAGGGAAGCCCCTTTCCTACTTTCTACCCCCACTTGCCGCCACCTTGCTCAGACCGCACCCATCTTCAAACTCGTCCTTTATTTTGATCTCAGCTACACACATGTAACGTTTCATGACTGCATCTTGTACGATTGGGATGCTTCAGACAGACACATACACAGACAGATAAACACCTGGCAAATACAAAATGGCTTCTGTGGTAGTTCCTGCTACAAAAGGTGTCACCAGGACCATATTTTGCCGCGGTGAAACACACACAGACACACTGTCACAAACTACAGAGAAAGATGCTGTAAACACAAAGCAATTAATCACAGAAAATGTGCTTTTTTTTAACTCTGCGGCTGCTGCAGCATTTCTTCACTGTGTCCCGAGGAAATCATGCACTAATGTAACAACTTTAGAAAATCATGTAGGCTAGTTTTTGTTATTCAATTTCACAGCCTCGATTGAATATAGAAGGAAGGAAACAAACACCAGAGAACCTTAATTATATAGCTGCGTGATAATGCAATCATACTCTAATTATAGACACAGAAATGACATCCTTGCCAGCCTGGATATGGACTGTTCATTAACTGGATGACTGCACACAGCAAGCCTGCCCTTGCACGTGGACGGATACGGTGGCCTGAACAGAGAGGTGGACAAAGACCCAAGTTGGAGTCGACAAAACCCAAAGCTCCAGTCAGAGACAAGAGGAAGATGCTTTCATAATCTGCTGTCGTATATACACAAGCCCGAAATACACACACATGCACAAACAGGACCTGTGCATGCATTAAATGGAGAGATGCCTTGGACAGGTGCCCCAAGCAGTTGGGGGTTCAAGGGCTTGATCAAGGGCACCTTGGCGGTGCGCAGGAGGCAATCTGGCAGCTACCAGTCCACACTTAATATTTGGTCCAGGCGGGTACTTGCCAAGGACCGATCATGTGCCGCCTACTTTCCCCTAATCAACAGATGTAAAATATTGGAAGCTACTATTTGTACATAGTGCCAAATGCTATTGCACCTTATAATTATATCATTGCAAAGTCAACTATGTTTATGGGGTAGAGGCAGTTTGAGCCTGGAGGTGCAGGTCTTAAGACGGCCTGTAGCACCTTCCAGATGGCAGCAGAGAGAGGAGATGGTGATATCGGTGAGTTGCATCCCTCTGAACGCTGCTGGCTCTTTAGAGGCAGCATCATCTGAAGTTATCTTTCAGTGAGGGCAGGGGAAGTTCAGTTATTTTCTGGACTGTGTTTATGACTCTGTAGAGTTCTCTTGTCTGCTGCTGAACAGTTGGTGCACCATACTGTAATACAGTATGTCCGTCCATGGAGAAGTGGTAGAAAGGCATGAGCAGCTTCACACACAGATTGGTTTTCCTAAGTGTACTGAGGAAGTAGAGGCACTGCTGAGCCTCTTAACTAAGACCATGGAGTTAGGCTGAATCCAAATGGACTTCAGTGGTACGTTCAGTGACATGTCTGCTGTCACCACGTGAAGACTGAGATGGCGCAAGACTGCAAGCTGCTGATGAACAGACCTAAATTCGGTTTCAATCATTGCTGGGAAAACGTTCAATCAACAGTTTACAGTCATGTTCACTGTGATGGCTGGTGTCATGTCCCTGCTGCTTATCTGTCTGTACAGATAATTTGTACATAGGCTTTGTTTGAGTCAACAAAATTATATTCAGTCATCTCTACAATCTATGATCAAATACAGGAACGTTTGTATAAGGATGAAACAATAACCAAATAAAACGGATATTACTCACTAGTGATGGCCAAACGAAGCAGCATGAAGCATTTTCTCTTCTGAGCCCACTAGATGGCGCTCATGGTTTAAAGAGAGATGCTCAAAGAATGTCAATGTCAACTGTGCTTTCAACCTTTTGTTGAAGAAAAGTGCCATCTAGTGGGCTCATAGAATAAAGAAAATGCTTCATGAAGCTTCATTTGGCCATCACTACTTACATCTGAACCATTATATCCCTATTCAGGTTAACTGGGAAGTGGGGAAGGAGTGACGATCATCTGGGTAATAATACACGCTGCAGTTTAACGTTTTTGGCTTCACTGACTAATTTAAATAGGAATGACCAAGCTCCAACGCTGCATCCAGGTCTCTTTATACATCGATGAGTTCAGAGAGTTATTCTGAGGCCTACAACTGGCGCCTTTAAAACTAAGCTGAATCAGCTTTTAGCAGGTCCTGTTTGCAGTGTGCCCATGGACGTACAACCAACTATCAGTGGATGACTTTGAAACTGAAGAGAACCTAAAAACCTTACCTTTAGAGATATCCCTGGAAAGTGTACGTGGAAATCTACAAATGTGTGTATCAGGCCTCTGTGTTCCGAAGAAGTGAAAGAAGGAGTCGTTTTGCCAATATTTGTGGCAATCAGACGCTGTGTTTTAAAGTGCCTTAGCTTACCTACTTCAATTACCTCCATGAGCTGTATTTAACTGCTGGCTGTGTTGTTAAGCTGGTCCTTTCATCTTGTGCAGTACCATGCGCCCCCCAGCCTGTGAGATGAATTAAGTTACCTCAGTAGCACACGTACAATACTGTGGGCCTTTTCCTCTGTAACTTTTAGCCATGTCCAATCAAGCACCGATTTGTTTCTGTTATCAGTTTAGACGTGCGGTGCCACGCCGAGCTGCACACCTACTCCTTCTCCAGAGTAGGTCCAAAAGCCAGGCCGCCTGCCCTCAAGCGGGTAGCAGTGGCGTCTCACCGACTGCAGCCAACACAAAACCATCCCGCTCAAACAGGGCGTGTGTGATATGAGACTCTCCTCACCTCTGTCTGCAGGAGACCAGAGAGACAGGTGTCTTTAAAAGTCTGTGTGTTCAGCTCTCAGTACGTCTGTAGCTTCTAATCTGTGTGTTCAGCTCTCAGTACGTCTGTAGCTTCTAACTGAATCTCTGCAGTTTGGAGTTTAGTTTCTCTCCTGCGTCCTGTTTGTACTTTAGATATCTGCTTTATTTCACTGTTTCATGTTCGCTATCAGCCGTGTTAGAAGTTGTGTGAAGTTGCTGCTCGAAAACTCAACATTTCCTTAGTTTGCTGCTTCACAATAAAAGCTTTTACATAACAAAATAAGCTAGGGCTTTTATTATGAAGAATTTACAGGAAATTAAATGTGTTTATCACTGAATTAGTGGAACTTTGTTAGCAGCTTTTCTTCAATAAAGACAAGAGTAATAATACGGCAGGGAGGAAGAGTGATATCACAAACAGCCACAGTGAGATGTTGATGAAGAGCTGCAGACAACAGGCTCTTACTGCACCTCTGCAAACAGCTCACCTCCAACAGGTAAACTTCTTTTACCTGCCCTGCTGTGGAAAAACACATGCAGCAAAAATAACAGGGGATCAGGATGCAGCTGAACATGTCGCCCACTTAGTAGAGAATACCAGGATATGAATTTTTCCCCATATCGCTCGCCCGAATGTCTTACTTATCTTGAACCCTGTTGACTGATTTTATTTTGTTTTTTATATTAATTACACTAACAGACGGCTAACCACCTTGGCAAAGGTTTTTCTTGGGTGTTTATTCAGATCCCTAATAACCAATACCAAAGTAGCAACTACTCTTCCTGGGGTGCATACAAGTAAACATCACATCACAATATAAAACAAATGTTAATTAAAATCTACAGCAAAAGGGAACAAAAACTAAAGAGATAACCTGCAAACTAAAACAATAAAAAACAGTCTCTTGGCAATAAATGGTTGAGTGACTGTGAAAGGCCTGAGGAAAAGCTCAGTCAGTTATTTGTGTGGGATTTATGTAAGGTGAGGCGTTTCAAATATTTTCATAATAATCCTGCCAACTGTCACACAACACAAAAAAGGCCAACGGCATCTGAACGTAATCCAACATCTGTCTGAAATGAGGCTTTAAATAATACATGGAGACAGTTTTTAAGCTTCCAGCACACTGTTCAGATATTGTTCAGATATTGTTCAGATATTTGTTTAATTCAGGAAAATAAAATGTACAAAATTCTTCTGACAACGTCCAAAGTGTCTCTGGCTACACACTTCTTTACACTGCAGGAGTTGGACAGTCAGCAGCAGGCTGATTTCATGTTAAAATGACCATATTTTTCCAGTTGATAATTGCGACTGACTTGTGCAGTAAATAATGTGTTCCTGAAAACCACACAGACATCTGACGTCAGTCACACTCCATCATTAGAGCTGACTTAAGTCTGATTTTCAACAAACACACCATTTAGCCCACATTACCAGCTCTGACGATGAGACAAATGACAAAGTACAAAACTATTCAGTTCAACTGCTTTTCAACCAGTCAGAGTGCAGGACAACCTGCAATGTGCTGGAAACACAACAACAAGTCCAAACTGGGAGAACAGATTTCTGCACACTCACATCTACACAGTGTTTCACTTTATTTGCAGTATCATATTTGGTGGTATGGTTCTGATCTGGAGCCTCTCGGCCTTTCCTGAGGCCTACCGGAAAGCCTAAAGCTAGGTGCACAACCTAACGCATTGACGGATTGACGCTGACCCAAAGTCATTCGTTCCAATGGAGGTGAAAATGATGGATAGTAACGGACTATCGCACAGCACGGCAGCGGTTCTGTTGACCGTCGGACCGTGGAGGCGTTGGATTTTTCCTACTCGGGCGTTGACAAGATGGGAGAAACGGAGCGTAACAGTGCCGGAAGTAGGAAATAAATTACAATCGTAGTTGTAAACAAACAATATCTTATTTATTTATGCAAAAGAAAAAGAAGCATACGCTTTTTTTCCACTATTAAAAGTGATTGTTGACCATAGGTTGATTTCTATGCGATTGATAATTACTCTATATTTTCGAATTTCGCATTCATTTCTATATCAGCTCTTTCAATAGCACACTACTCAACTCGTCTCAGTTCAGTTGGTACAGTGACTTCGCAGGAAGATATTGCTAGCTCTTCTGCTAGCTCTCGCCAACAGCACGTTAGCTAGCCGCCCACGTCTGGCCAGGTCCTCGCGGCGTTGTTCTGGGGGTGGGGAATGCGTTGGGGAAACTCTCCATTAAAACAGGAGAAATAGGTTGTGCACCTGGCGTAAGGCAGAGAGAGCACACCTCCCTGCCCTTCCATGCACCTAGGTGGAAAGCCTATGGTGGAGAGAGCAAACCTCCCTTAGGCGCTCCATGTAGGCGCATGGAAGGGCAGGGAGAGCAGCAGCAAAGACCCCCCAGGAACAGAACAGAGCAGCAGCAAAGACAAACAGAAATGACATTAATAAGTAAGACACAGCATGAAAAGGAGGAGCTGGGGTGGAGGCAGGTTGCAAAGCAGCTTGCAGAGGAAGCAGCAACAGTAGGCAGGTCAGAGCAGTTTAAATAGGGCGCCATGAATGAGATTCACCAAGTGGTTGCATAGAAAGGAATCATGTGATCTATCAGCTGACTCCCTTCCATCTTCATCTTCTTCATCTTCCATACTTCAGTAAATACACATCGAATTAGTTAGAATTTGTTTGTCTTAAGGAGTTATATATCGTCCCCACAATAACTGTACTGTAACCACCAAAAGCATCTCAGAAACAGCAGTAAATGTAACTAATTACTTTGTATTCACATCAAAATCACAGTTTAAGTTTGACTGACTGACTATAGTTTTATTCTAACTCACATAATCCACAGCATTTGAACAATTAGGTGGTGCAGGGTTTAGACAGACACCTCTGATCTCACCAACAACTGTTTACTCAGCTGTAGCTGTTAAACTCTGATTCAGAGAGTTGGCTGTTGTTGGGTTTATGTGCTGCCTGTATGCCAGTGTCTGTACCAGTGCTGGCCGCTCAATGGAGGGTGCACATGCAGCGCCCCATCAGTCACAAGGCTTAATTCAGAGTCAGCAAGAATGAATTAATATTAGATATTTGAAATGAGCAAATGAACCAGTTTTGACTTCTTAAGTGTTTTAAAATGACTTCAAATGAAGTTATACAGCATGAAATGAATTGTAAAAATGAGTCTGTAGTATATTCTCTTTCCAAATGAGAGCCGTCCCAGCCATGCAACACACACTAATTCAACTCGAGCTTCCTCTTGATCCTACCTCCATCTAATACAAGTCAATTAGTGTAAAAACAATTCAATAAAACGATGCGATTCAGGGGTGATCAGCTGAGGAGGGAATCAAAAGCCCACAAACGTGAGGCCGTCCCTGTTTGTATTTCTGTCATCAACTCTATCCTATAGTCACAGAAGTCTTTCACCCACTCAGCTCCACTCCTTCAACACACTAATGCAGCGCCAGTTCAGAACATGCCTGATCAGGCGGAGTGCTCGGCCTGTGATACTGCCGCCTGCTGCTTTCTCCAGAGCCCATCATACAAACAACTTCACTGTCGACACCGCACTTCAGTAACACACCTTGGCCCCAGACAGCTACAGATTTATTATGATGTTTAAACTATGTTGCTATTCTATGGCACAGCTAAACAACAAACAAAAGGCCTCTGAAGCACCTGCAAGGTAAAGAATTTGGCGGTATACTATTTACTGAATGTGTACTTTTACTTCAGAAGAAAACATTGTACTTCTACATCAACCTGACAGAGACGTGTGTCTGGTTACACTGCAGGTGTATCTCAGGAAAAAAGGTTAATGTTCACATCTACGGCCCGTTCAGAGTCACCAATTAACCTAGCCTGCATATTTGACTGTGGGAGGAAGCCAAAGTGCCTGGAGAAAACCCACGCTGACATGTGGAGGACATGCAAATTCCACACAGAAGGGCTCCCCCACCCCGGGGTTCAGATTCCACACCACGGGTTTGAAACAGGAGCCATTTTGCTGTGAGGCAACAAAGCTAGCCACTGCACCATCATGCCACCTCATTCATTCATTCATTCTACTGTAGGTGAAAACTGTGTGTGAACGCACTTTCTTCAAGTCACAGTGGGACAAATTGTGCTTCCGTGCAGTACTTGAGTAAATATGATAAATTTCATTCCACCACTATTAACTTTAATACATCTGTTTTATTGTCGCAGTTGTGAAATCGTCTGTTTCTACTTAATACTACGACTAAGAACTTCTAATATTTTCACCAGAGGAGAGTAGTAAACACTTTTTCAGTTACACATTTAAATTTTTCAATGATTAAGACATGTACTTTGTTTAGGGGTGGGAATCACCAGACGACCTACGATACGGTACTATCACGATACTTAGGTCAAGATGCTGAGTATTGTGGTAAAATATATTGCGATTTATGACCTTTTTTCCCAACTGCAAATAAGTTCCCAAAGGAAAACTTTGCCAACATCAGTTTGACCTCCTGAGATAAGTTTTCAGTCTGTTTATCGACTTTAATCATTTTTATTGCAGCAAAATGTGACACAGAGCAGACAGACTGACCAACACCGTCATAACGGTGTCAGAAATGCTGCATACACCTGACAGACTGAACTGTGGGCAGATTTAACGCTCTCTGAAGGAAAGATGAAGTGCAAGCCGAACACTTCACATGAGGGTATCCTGCTTAATGGCAACACCCATGTTAGAGCCGTTGTCTGCTCCACCCTTGTGTTGCATTTTGCAGGAGGTCTGCAGTGTTTGCTCTGGTGTGACTTTGGTGTCCTGCTCTAGTTTGGAGAAGCAGTCTGCAGTCCTTTTTGAGATAACGTGCCATATAGTGGACCGAAAAAGCGATTCATTTTACTATTTTAGCACCAAAAGTTGAATTAAAATGTGTCTTTGCAAAAACTAAAAATGTAATAAAAGACTGACACTTGACACCCCTGTATACTGTAGATACAATATCACAGTACTATGCTGCATCAGTTTTTTTCCCCATACCTAACTTTGTACATGTACCTGCACATCCTCAAACCCTACACTAGTAATGCCCGTGATATTTAAGTGACAAAAAAAGACTGCTCATGAGTGTGGACAGAATCTTAAATCCCTGAGATTCTAAACTAAACCTGCATCTCTTTCAGTGAGACATTTTAAGCTACATTCTACAACATGCCCTGAAGAGTGGTCGACTGGGTATCGCTACTCAATACCTTTAAATGGACCTGCACTTGTAGAGCGCCTTTCTAGTTTAGTGATGGCCAAATGAAGCCTCATGACGCATTTTCTTTATTTTCTGAGCCCACTAGATGGCGCTCATGATATAAAGAGAGGCTCAAAGAACAAAACCTTTTGTTGAGCAAAAAGCGCCATCTAGTGGGCTCATAAAATAAAGAAAATGCTTCATGAGGCTAGTGGGCTCATAAAATAAAGAAAATGCTTCATGAGGCTTTAAGGTGCCCACTGAAACAACCTAGTCCTACCTAACTCCTGCAGTCTAACGATACCTTCATTCAATTCCATTTTCACCCTATTGCACGCAGCCAAGCACCGCAAGTGTTCTTTGATTCAATGCGATGTACAACTGGCCAACAAGTGCAGCAGCAACAACCCGTAAAGCCACCCAATCAATATTAGTTCAGATTTCACCTCAATTCTCTCACTGCTCTCTCAGTTTCCTTCTCAAGTAATTTGTAGATTCCACTGTCGAGCTTGCAGTAGACGATTTTTTAATGGAAAAGTACGCGTACTCGACACATGGATGCATTCTGGGTCAGGTGTGAGTAGGGTTGGGTCGGTATGAGAAAAAAACAAAATGGTCCGGTTTTTGTAAAAAAACGCATCAAGTCGGTAATACCGGATTTTCGCCACTTGGGGGCGCAATTGACTCATTTAAAATAAAAAACGACCTTAGGACAACAGAGTGACAGTAACAAGTGGTTTCTTTTATTCCTTACAAATAAATTTTGCAGCTTACTCAATCAGTGTAAACAAGGGTTGCCTCCTTTGTCTGGCTCAAAGCCAGAAAGCCGCGTACATTCTGCCCGAGTATGCAGTCCGGTCGGTCTCAAAAAATAAAATCCGGTCCAAGACGGAGTACCGGACCGAACTGGTATTACCGAGAACCGACCCAACCCTAGGTGTGAGGTGTGAGTGGTACTGAAACGAAACTGGGAACGGGATGAAGACCAGATAGGGTGACTAACTTTATGAAAATCTACTATGCAGTCCATCCAAAATCCTTCCACTCACAGTCCCTGCGCGCTCGTGTTCAGCTCACATGCTCTGCTGGAAATGAGTCACATGATAAAGAACCTCATCAAGCATGAAGAAACTTCAGGGTCGACAGCTGCACCATCTCTGCAACACCCAAAAACGGTACGAAATGAAGTACTCTATTGCATCACTTAAAGGTTACGGGTAAAGGTTCTGGTATTGTATTATTTAAAGATAACTAGCTCTAGTAGTCTTCCCGTGTCTAATTGCTGTCTCAGAGGCTTTTCCACCCCGACAGATGTAAAACGACTTAAGCTTTTGCTGGTCAAAGCCGTTGGAAATGAAACAAAACATCAGCAGTCTCAATCCAAATGTACAAGTTGTCAGAACCTCTTATCAAAGTGAACGCAGCCAATACAAGGTCTGAGGGCTTAACTCCCTCAGCTGCCTGCTCACATTCAAAATGGATGTGCTCCCTAAGTCTGCTGAATGAAATAAAATAATAATGATGAGAATTATAGCTGCTGTGCAGCAGTGAGTCGAGGCCGGGCATTTAAGGAGGAAGGAGAAGAAGAGGAAGAAGGGAGGTGAAGAAAGGAAGAGCAGGAAGACAACTGACAGAAACAGGAGGGAAAGAGTTAGCATGTTAGCACTCCTGGTTCCCTCATCTCAAAGTCAGTGGGTTTTTGGTTCGATGCCTGAACAAGGCCTGTGGTTACCAGAGGCTTAAGAAACTTTCATGTTTTGTTCTACGACATAAAATTCATCAGTAAATATCCCACCGTGAATTTTGAAGCTTTTATGTGTCTTAACAAGTTGCTAAATGAGACTACAGAATGTCATCACGCCGAACACAGCTTTACAGCCTTGCAGTGGTGGCAACGTAGAAGTCATGTGACTGTGGTATAATTTATTTATAGCCTAACGTTGGCTTTTTACTTTTGCCGATTGCATTTAGGCTTCAAAAGTCATAAAAGTGGTGTTGATTTGTGGAGATTATCTTGCTGAACAAATTGTCTCAGGATCATAAATATATGTTTGCCACAGAGTTTATTTTCAGCAATAATCCAAAATCCAATGGAAAAATCCCACAGGTTTTATGACGAGGAAACCAAGGTAACGCTAACTTCTGTGTCGGCCTACAGAAACGTCAGTAGATATGCATTTTTATTCTGCATCACCCAGGACTCAAACCCACAACCTGAGACAACAAGAGCAAGTCAGGATCTTATTGAGCCAAATAAGAAATCATCAGTGGCATCACGCTATGACTTCAGCAGTCAGGTTTGCCTGTAGAGGCAGATTTCAAACTGGTGTCAAAACTTCTGTACTCAAGACAAAATTCTGAGAATTTCTGTACCTCATAGACAATATAGAGATTACTGTCATTTATTTTTATAAAGACTGATTTCTCTGTAAGTGATGTTTAAAGATGCTCTCATCTCCACTGACTGCTGTAGTTAGAGAGACAACAAAATATTGTCAAAAATTGAGCATAGCGTTAGTTCAGGCAGGACACGATGTCACGCTCAGCTCACATCCCAGCTACATCAGCTGATCTCAAGCACCACAATCAACTGTTGGAGCAGCTGATTGATGGAAGGGAGTCAGCTGACAGATCACATGATTCCTTTCTATGCAACCAACTGGTGAATCTCATTCATGGCGCCCTATTTAAACTGCTCTGGCCTGCCTACTGTTGCTGCTTCCTCTGCAAGCTGCTTTGCAACCTGCCTCCACCCCAGCTCCTCCTTTTGCTGTGTCTGACTTATCAATGTCATTTCTGTTTGTCATTGACGCTGCTCTGTCTGTTCCTGAGGGGTCTTTGCTGCTGCTCTCCCTGCCTTAGGCTTTCCTCATATGCACATGGAAGGGCAGGGAGGTGTGCTCTCTCTGCCTCAGGTTTTCCACATAGACTTGTAGACGAGGCTTTCTGCGTAGGCCTGAGGACAGGCAGAGAGGCCCCAGAACAGAGCCATGCCGCCAAATTTAATACTGCAAATGGAAATAAAGTTTTCTTTGACTAAGACTGAAATTCTATTTTTGGGATTCAATCTGCAATTTACCACACTACTTCTACAATCACATCAAAATTGCTGTCATTTTTTAGGAACATTGGAGATTTATTCAGCAAGAATATGCAGTAGCTGTTTACAGTAAGACATTCTGATACACTTTGGGCTCAATTTTTGATATTTCACAAATCTGGCTAGATCATTTGTGGAGAACAGTCTGAAGATGCTGCGGAGCAAGTTTGGTGTCAACTGGGCAAATACTGTGGGAGGAGGTGGGTGTAATAATAATATAATATAATATAATAATTCCTGTAGCTCGAAGCATTTGAACATTTCTGTTTACATCGGTCTACATTTTGGTGAAAGTTGCAAAGTGGTTGCACTCATGACAAATACGTTATGAATTTTCAAATTTGCTGTAACCCCACCATCAGGACTACTATCCCACAACGCCAGGTGAGAAACTGGTGCAGGACTGAACCTATGTGCAAAGTTCTGTGCATGCATGGGAAGGCAGATTTCCTTGTAGGAGGAAGAAGAAAAAGAATAACAAGAGGCAGAGCTGCCCGGCCCCTGATTAATAATACATGAATAGACATGAGTGTCAGCGGTACAGGACTGGCAGGAGGAGTGGAGATCGTGACCACATTTTGCTTCCTTCAGAGCCCTGTAAAATAAAATGGGAACTCATCACCATCTCCTCATTCTCCTCAAATGATCCTTAAATCCTCAGTAACATCCAGAACATTCACACAACTCTAAATTATTCTCATTATGAGATGTTAAAGACTAACCTCTATATTCTCTAACCTGGACCCTGCGACTAATGGGAACAACAATTTTGGGAGGGGAGAGGGCTGCAGTCGGCAGCAGTGAAACAGGCTGCATTATAATCACTTGGGGCAATTGTGCACCCTCAATGTACGTCCACTAAAGAGTGTTTGTTTTTACCACTGACAGGCTCAGATTGCTATTCTAAGTGTCTGACACAAGACACACAAGATCCTTTTGTTTGGCCCGAAACAGCCCCAAAATCACCATCACAAAACCCACCAGACTCCATATTTAATAAGCAGTAATTTTAGTGTGTATAAAGGCAGCACATGTTCACGTCTAACTGGGTGAATCAGGTTTGATTTCAATCAAAGATTAGAGTTTGTTGATTGTTGGAACAGTGGAGAGACGAACCAAGACGGCTTTTGTAATTTTATTTTATTATTTTTTACTTTTAATGAAGTGTGTTTTACAATGATAAAATTACTGTTATTTAAATGGAGTTTGGTGGCTTTGGTGATTACAAGTTTGTAGGGATCCTTTCCATAATGTTGTCAAACACTTAAAATATCAATCTGAGCCTGTCAGTGGCAAAAACAAACACTTTAAGTGGACGTAAATTGACGATGCACAGCTGACCTATGGCTAAGCCACGCCCCCTCCACTCACTCGGACAAACTATCAACATTCAGTGACCGGCATTTCACAGGAGGCAACTGATGATTTTTGGGGACATAACGATCAGATGTCATTGAGAAGTAACCAAAAGGGCCTAAACTACGCATTGGAGGGATATATTCATCATTTTATTGTTGAGAAGGTCGATGAAAAGCTTAAATTACAAGCCAAAATTTACAGGTCACAGTGTACGCTTGTGAACCGCATCTGGTTGCCGTCACCATCAAAGACAACAAGTTAAAGTGCCACTGAAGTTAAGGTTTTTGGCTCAGAATATGAGAAAAGGATAACGGCCTTTTTACCATCTTTACCAAGAGTGTCTCTCCGTTAGTTTGGTGCTACAGTATTTACACTGAATCATTCAGCATAACGTTTGCCAACCTTTGTTATCTCTGCCATTACAGATAAGTTAATGAAGCTAAGCTCCAGAAGTTAACGTTAGCTTAACTAGAGCCCTTTGGACAACAGCTAACAATGATGTACGATCACCAAAGTACAAAACTAGAACAAAATAGGCTAATGAACTCCCAGCAAACAAGGTGACATGATGAACAACGCAGCTAGGAGCTAACGTTAGGCTAACTTTAGCTAACGTTAGCTAGAGATGTTAAAGATAACTTTATATTTCTTTCCAGCAAAGTGACAATATGTTGCCTCAAACACAATGTTGACTTACCTTAGAACAGATGTAGACATCATTGTTAATCTTATTCACGTTGAGTTGATGTTGTGGTCTAACGTTACCACACAACTTTATCCAAAGGAGACACTTTTCTCGGTTGAGATGTGGTTTAAAGTGTAAAAAATACACCTGGTCGCCCAGCCTCTCAGGATACCTTGTGTCAGAGTTGCATGTACCCCATGCACACCGTTTGACCATTTTTAAACTTCAAATCTCAGAAAAAGCTCATAAAACCGAACAAAACTGACTTTCTGTAATGCATTTCAATGGACGTCCAGGCAGAGAATGTCCCAGTGTATGGGAATGGCTATACGCACTGTGATTGGCTCATTGCGTTTGAGGGCGGGACTTAGCCATAGGTCAATTGCCCCCAGTGGTTATATTGCAGCCTGTTTCGCTGCTGTCAGCTACAGCAGGCTCACTCAGTACTGGACCAATTTTAAAAACTGCTGTTGCCGTTAGTCCCTTGGGCACAAAAACATGAGAAAATTGTGGCCAGGTTGACAAATACTGAAGTCACCCTTTAAAAAGAGCATGTGATACACAGTAAAGAAAAGAGGAACACTTTGCTGACACGACAGTGGGTTTTTAAAAAGCATAAATACATCAAGCTCTGAGAAATATGTTATGACAACACTTAAAAATCACATCACATGCAGTAAAATATAATGACAAATTAATTTTTAAAAAAATGTGATATTACAGCCTGGAACTGGATTCAGCCTCATGCACACCTGTGTGTGTGTGTGTGTGTGTGTGTGTGTGTCCTACAGGCCCAGTAACCTACTGAGCAGGTATGGGGGTCTGGGCACAAGGACAAAGGATGACAGAATCACAGGTAGCTCCACAGCCTGCTGAGCACTCTCACAGAGCATCCTATCAAACAAGTCAGTGTGTTTTATCATCAATAAAAGGACTGTTTGCTCTCCATTCTCTTTATCCATCATGCACATTATGCCACCTGCATCTGCTCTTTTTTATATGTATTGGTTCTTTAGAAAACACTGAAGAGATGGAAGCGAGGATAAGGGTGCTGCCAATGTTAAGTTAAGATTTTATTGATATTAAGTGTTTCCTGGTGGGTCACTTATATGCCGAAGTTCCCAGCGGATGCTATTGATGTTACAAATATCCTAATTTGTCTCTATCATGTGTGTATTTTTCGTGTCAAGCAGAACAATGTGAAATTATGATATTTTTTAATGGGATTTGGCGAAGAACGCTCAAAACAATACCAGGCGGCACACAGAGCGACATCACAGGCAGCCCGCTAGCAGCCCGATCTGCCTCCAACAAAACCTTTTATTGTCTCCACATATTAAACACACTCAGAGGAGCAGCACCATGCTGGACACCAGACGTGTCTGTCTGTCAAAAGCCCTAAAAATACCGCCGCTCGGGACAATAACAGCAGGCAGCGCTCACCTCTAGAAATAGCCAGAATGTCAGGGCGACATCGGCCACTGGATTCCTCATATCTCCGCCGGTGGGAGAGTGAAAGCCAAGCTCCGCTGGTGCAAAAGTGAAGGACGAGGAAGAGGAGGAGGAGGAGGAGGAGGAGGAGATGCTCCCTTAATCACTATGTCGCTTTCATCCCGCTAACGTTACTGATGACACCCAGAGATCAGATCCATCAGGTCCGGCTCGGAGTCCTTCGGGTGAGAGGACGGATGGAGGCAACCAGGGTGACGGTCAGACGGTCCACAGACGGAGATTAATGGCATGCTGGGAAGCTGCATTAGCCTGTGATGTTGTCTTATTCCACGCCCCTTTACCAGCCCTCCCCCGCCCTGTACACGCGCGCGCGCACAAACACAAACACACACTGACGCGCGCGCACACACAAACAAACAGAAACACACATTTTATTATTATTGTGTTTTAGAGGAATTTGGCGCATTTATTGTATAAAACACACAAAATAGAAATAAAAACTCCTTAAAGATGTGAAAAATGTTCTTGTCTCCATCTTCTGAAAGTTAGATGTGAAAAATGTTCTTGTCTCCATCTTCTGAAAGTTACTGAGCCAATTGGGTAAAAAATAGATATTCAAATATCATTTGGGAAGAACATCTCAAACACACACAAATGCTCAAACAACGCCAGACACAAGCTGGGTTTCCATCCAAATGTATCGCAAATTTTAAGCGAATTGTGTGAAAATGCGCAAAAGAAAATGCGAATTTATGCACGTTTCCATTCATTATTGTTTGTATTGGGAGTCAACAGGTTGAGCAGAAAGTGGCGCTTCTCATGAAAAATAAAATGCAAAAGAGCACCCGTAGAAGAAGAGGGCGCTGTGAGATGACGTCATTGAGAGCGTCTCATGTCCACAACTGATGTATACAATTACCGGCACATCCATGTCCCTCCAAGCGTAGAAACTTTTTTGCGATATTTCGGCCCTTTTTCGAATTTCTGGCGTTTCCATTCAAGTTTTTTTTTCGCAATTGTTGAAAATGCGCATAAAAATAGGTGGATGGAAACCCAACTACTGTGTAATACAATTTAAAACATTACACCGTCAACCGTCCACTTTATTAGGTACACCTGTTCAACTGCTCCTTCACGCAAATGGCTAATCAGTAGTGATGGCCAAATGAAGCCTCATGAAGAATTTACTTGATACATGGGTGTCGGGGAAACACGGTGGGGCAACAATGTAAGCTAAGGTGGCGGAGGTCCAAGTATGGTGGGCCGGAGGGGTGGTGCATGGTAGTGATGGCCAAATGAAGCCTCATGAAGCATTTTCTTTATTTTCTCAGCCCACTAGATGGCGCTTTTTGTCCAACAAAAGGTCGAAAGCACACTGAATTCCCATTCTTTTAGCCTCTCTCTTTAAACCATGAGCGCCATCTAGTGGGCTCAGAAAATAAAATAAAAAATGCTTCATGAGGCTTCATTTGGCCATCACTCCTAATCAGCCAATCACGTGGCATCAACTCAATGCATTTAGTCATGTAGACATGGTGAAGACGAGCTGCTGAAGTTCAAACGGAGCATCAGAATGATGAAGAAAGGTGATTTAAGTGACTTTGAACGTGGCATGGTTGTTGGTGCCAGACGGGCTGGTCTGAGTATTT
>NC_065516.1:34445902-34475886 GCF_006386435.1 Epinephelus moara | reverse complement strand
TCCACAGTCACCAGATCTCAGGCCAATAGAGCACCTTTGGGATGTGCTGGAACGGGAGATTCTCATCATGGATGTGCAGCTGACAAATCTGCAGCAACTGTGTGATGTCATCATGTCAATATGGACCAACATCTCTGAGGAATGTTTCAGCACCTTGTTGAATCTGTGACACCAAGAATTAAAAAGGAGGTCCAACCAGGTACAAGCAAGGTGTACCTAATAAAGTGACAAAGGTGTCACCAACTTGTGATAAATGTCAAACCTCAGAAGCAACCCTTTCTCACAGCTTGTACCCTAAGGTCGCATCTTTTTGGTCTGATGTCTTCAACAGCATCTCAGCAATTATTAATATTTCACTAGAACCAGAACCCATATTAATCGTTCTGGGTGTATCTAAAGCTTTAAGACAACTCTCCACTGCCCAACAAAAATTCCTCTCTTCCTGTATCATTACGGCAAAAAAGCTAATGTCATGGAAAGGAACAATAGTGTCAACATACAATGTGGCTATGATCTAATCAGTACACAACATTTGGAGAGAATAAGATAAAGTTAAAGGGTAGGCTCCCACAGTATGTCACAATCTGGCAACCTCTCATTTTTGAGTTGTAACCCTCTCCTCTACAGTATTCTATTTTGAGTTTATGATTGAGACAAGGTTAATGGATAAGAGAATAGAAGGGGTTAATGAGGTCCAGTATCTAGTCTCAGTTTTGTTTTGTTTTTTGTTAAATTTCCCCTTTATTTAATTTAGGCACGTTTAAAGCAACCCTTACCTTTCTGGAAATTTTACGCTTTTCTTTATTGAGGTTAAAATGATATTAATAAGCTGATGACACACTAAAATGTAAGTGAATTCCACCAGAAATAAAAACTCATAGTTATACCGTTCTCATATGGTTCTAAGAAAACTCCGACCATTCGGACGGAATGGCACAGGACGGAACGGGAATTGCCTGAGCCTCTGTATTATCTTCCTTGTTTGTTGCCAGTCACCAATACTATCTAACGTTAGCGTTAACGTTATGTTATAAAACTCATCAGTCATCACTGACCCCGGATAAGTTTCAAAATTCCGGGGTTGCGTTTGACCGTGCAGGACAGGTAACATTATGTTTAGTTTGCTTCTAATATAACATATAACATTATATAACACAGCATCCAGATGCTAATGGCTAACATTAGCCTACTGTAGCGTAGCCTCTGAAACATTTACGTTATCTTCCTTGTGCGTTTCCATTTACTAGAAACGTTAAAGCTACTATCTAACGTTAGCCTACTGTAGCGTAGCCTCTGAAACATTAACGTTATCTTCCTTGTGCGTTTCCACTTACTAGTAACATTAACGCTACTAGCGCTGTAACCTTATTCTAAAACTCATCAGTCATCACTGACTCCAGTTGAGTTTTAAAACTCCGGGGTTGCGTTTGACTGTCTTGGTTGTAACGTTACACTTGCTCTCCTCTTCCGTGTATCTGATGTTACCTTGCCAACGCCTACGTCTATCATAGATGGAATGAGGACGTCATGTTTTTGTTCATGAGCTTATCATTTCAAATCTGTTTCCTGTAAAACAAAATGAGTGCTGACACTACAACATGATATATGTAATTTAATCTCTGGCTCAATAAAAAACAAAATGGGGGGGGGGCAGCAGTAGCTTGGTCCTTAGCTTAGGGACGTGGGTTGGGAACCAGAGTGCCTCCACTTCAAGTCCCCATCTGGACCAAGCATGGAGTGTAGACTGGTGGCTGGAGAGGTGCTAGTTCACCTCCTGGGCACTGCCGATGTGCCCCTGAGCAAGGCACTGAACCCCCAACTGCTCACAGCAAAACTAAAAACTGTAGCGACAATTTTGAGGGAGGAAGGATAATTATTCTTTAGCTTCTCCCTTAATGGGGGGTTGGACAGAAGCTCTTTTCTGCTCTCTGCCACATTCACATTTAGAGAATAATTAATATTGTGCTCATTAATGATTTATTTCTTCACCCAGTCACAACCCATCTGTGCATCCCCATGTGTGTAACAAGCAGAGCGTACGCACGTTGTGAACCCACCTTTGTAAGCATCTGAATAATGTGCCCTTTTGTATTCATATCACTCCTCCAGCTATTTATCCTGCATGTTATCTCTTACTATAAGCAGTACTGTAATTGCACTCTGCCCTTTAGATTTATTAATGTACCTGCACTGCCTGTGTCCACACTGTATATCTCAGTGTATCACACACATCATGCTCATACTGTATAGTGTATTTATATCCCCTTACTGCTTATTCCATATTGTACTCTGTATATTATTCTGTACATTTCTCTCCACTTGAATGTTTCTTCTGGTCAGGTGCATTTCACTGTCTGTGTACCTGTGCGCTGTTCACTGACAATAAAGCTGAATCTAATCTAATCTAAACCAGCGTCATGCCAAACGTGTTTGAGAATTCACTATTGATTTCAGTCAGTTGGCACCGTATGCCTACAATTAACGTCCCGCTGTGTGGGAGATGAGCTGTTATACTTTGCTGTTCTTCCATTCTGTGGAGGAAACACACGGAGAGCCTCGGCAGGAGAGGAGAACATAGAGCTGGATGTTACTGTCAGGGATGGAAATGAATGGCACACAATGTGTGTAGACAGCTGAGCTTTGTAGCAGTCTCTTGGGAAGAGACTGAGGTGTATGTGGGTGTTCTGATGCAGCAACTGAATGAATGAATGTGATATCATGAGAGTAGATTAAATATACCTTGAATAATCAAACAAAATCCCAAAATAATGTCATGTGAAAGGCAGCTGGTAATATTTGATTTAGCTAACAATAACTTAACATCTTCAAAGCACACGCCAATCTAAAGAATCAAACGTGTTCAGGGACAGCTATCTTGCCACAGAGGCTTCAGTTGGTGCTTGTGATTATGGCATTTGTCTTTTAAAGGAATTGTTCAATATCTTACAATTACCTGCTTTCTTTTCAAAATTCAGTCATGAAGATCAAAATCAGATTAGTTTAGCTTAGTTTAGCTTAGCTTAGCTTAGCATTAGGACATAAAGAAGGGGGAAACAGACAACTTGGTTTTGTCCAACATTCAAAAACGACCCTACCAATGCTATTTCAAACTCAAGGTTCACTTCCTGAGCTTTATCAAGAGCTTTTTCATCATATCCTTTGGTCTTTTTCAGTTAATAGAACTTCATCAGGTGTAGTGCCATCATACAGACTTTTGGAGGAAGATGGTTTGAGTGATTTTTTAATTTTTTTTTGTCATGCACACATACATGTGTCCAACCCTCATGGGTTTACAAGCCACTAGTGATGGCCAAATGAAGCCTTTTCTTTATTTTATGAGCCAACTAGATGGTACTTTTTGTTCAACAAAAGGTTGAAAGCACATTGAATTGCCATTCTATGAGCCTCTCTCTTTAAACCATTAGCGCCATCTAGTGCGCTCAGAAAATAAAGAAAATGCTTCACGAGGCTTCATTTGGCCATCACTACAAGACACCATCAATTACAATGACATTTCATTAACAATTCAAAGTACATGTTATTTCACTGCTCAGTCACGAAACAAAATACTTTACCTTCTATCCCAGGCCTGGCAAAGAAATTCAACCACACAAAGGTTCCCCTATTAAAACAAAACTCAAATTTTTCATGATCATCCAACCAAAAGAAATCAATATAAATAGAGGTCATTTTACTGAAAAGTACATTCCTTATGTCTTCATATATAGGCCAATAAAACAAGAAATGAACCTCATTCTCAACTTTAACTAAATTACACAAATTCCTTCCTCCTCTGAGGTGACCTTTAACCTTCCAGTCTCTAAGGATAACGGTAATGTTCCTGAAGGCAACTGTGCACACAGGGATCTTTGTCTTTTGTTTAGATTATATTTCACCTAAGGTTCCTCACTGTAGCTATCCTTTATGTGACAATAAGTTCGTAGTTGTGGTTTATGCCACATGTCAACAGATCATTGTTACTTGTTGAGAGCATAAACAGAGATGTGTTGATCTTTTCAAATGATCATCAGTAAGTGTAATCAGTAAGTAAATCAGCCCTTAAACCTGTCACACACTGCTGGAGAAATGACAGTTTGGTAGTGTGTAGAAATTATTTGTCTAAGTGAATTTTTTTAACACCCTGTCACCTTGATTCTAATTTCTGATTCATGAATTAGTTTAAAGAGAAAGCATAATGAATAAATGTAGACTAAAACAATTTGAATTTTTGTCTACTAAAATTATGAAGGATAAAAAGTATCTTAAATGTGACTATGAGCATTTTCATCTCAAGACTGAGACTAAATCTAAAATAGCTGTCAAAATTACTACTGCGCAAAGCAACAGAATGAATGTCATGTTAAAAATACAAACTTTTTACCAAAAAGAATATATTCAGATGTCGACATTTAAAGTCTTCCGTCAAATGTTTTGAGTCTGCAGCTGTGAAACATAATGGGAAAGAGGACTGATGAGATGTAGCTCTGGTGCTCTGCTGCTGCCACTTGTTATTTGGCATAGACGTTGTATTGCATGAGAATCAGCAGTAGTGCTAATGGGAAAAAGGCTCTAGGAACACACACACAGATACACTCACTGATTCTTTACCGCCTCAATCTCTCATCTGCTCTATTTCCAGCAGTATCCCCAGACAAATGAACCCTGATGTAGTAATTACAGGGTAACAGAGGATTTAAACACCCTGGTCCCTGTAACTCTAGTTGGTAATACTTTAGATTACAGCCTGCATTGTACAACATAATTACTCCAGAGTTACGGTGTAATCTTTGTATGACCATAAAACTGAGCAGAAACCTGGACACGAGGGAAGATGGTGTGATGACTTCTCCATCACTTCATAAATCTGAGGTGGTTTCATTTTAAAATGACCTTATTACAAGCAAACAGGCAATCTGCATTGTTCCTAAGTAATTTGGGGTAGTTAGATAACTACAGGGTACATTCGTGCATTCACGGAACAAAGAGATATCATATGCAAGGTACCCTGGGTGTGTTGGTTGTTGACGTCCTATGATGCTGTCTCAACTTCAACCTGTTACATGCATTGTCTGTTTTTAAGATACACTTCAATTTTCACAGGAAATGTACAGTTTGCATACAGTCTCTTTCAAAACAAAAGCACTACGTTGGTACAACACCGCAAATTTACGTTGTTTTTTTTTCTTCAACAACACATGCACGTCGTTGGGTTTAGGAGAAAGATCAGAGTTTGGCTTTACAATCTTATGGGAAGTGAACACTGGCCTCCTGGGTGAAAGCTGGTGGTTGTTGGACCCATCCACTAGTAATTGCCAAATGAAGCCTCATGAAGCATTTTCTTTATTTTCTGAGCCCACTAGATGGCGCTCATGGTTTAAAGAGAGAGGCTTGAAGAATGGCAATTCAGTGTGTTTTCAACCTTTTGTTGAACAAAAAGCGCCATCTAGTGGGCTCAGAATATAAAGAAAGTGCTTCATGAGGCTTCATGTGGCCTCTTCAGTGCTCTTTTTTGTCGTTTTTGTACTTCTTTCTTGCCTGTTCGTGCACTATCGGTTCTGCGAACATTCAGTACACCCGCCAGACACTTTTGGATATCGGCGACCATCACCAGATATCTGTTTCGAGCAACTTTCACTACACGCATAACATCTCAGACGACATAACAAGACCGCCGGGCTCTCCGTGGATTGTTGTCGGGTCTAGGAGGCGGCGCAGACGGAGGAGGGAGAGGAAGCAGAAGCGGGGACGTAGGTCCGGTGTTTTGCTACGGCTAAGAAAACAACCACACAAGCCACCTCTGCCGAGCCTGTATCTCTCCAATGCCAGATCCCTGGTGCATAAAATGGACGACCTGGAATTACAACTCGCTGGAAATCGCTATGTTCATGACTGCTGTGTTTTGATTATCACCGAAACCTGGCTTCACTCAGGAATACCCGATGCTAGCTTGCAGCTAGCAGGCCGCACTCTGCTCCGCTGGGACAGGACTGTGGACTCCGGTAAGAGCAGAGGGGGGGGGTCTCTGTATCTACGTGCATGATAACCGGTGCAACAACGGGACAATCACTGACAAACACTGTTCCCCAGACCTCGAGTACATGTCTGTAAAATGCCGGCCTTTTTTTCTACTGAGAGAGCTAACTAGTGATCGTCACGGCTGTGTACATTCCACCCAACGCCAGTGTAAACACAGCGCTCTCTCTCCTGCTGAACACCATAAACGAACAGCAGCGGGCCCACCCTGCGGTGTTTACATAATTGCAGGAGACTTTAATAAGGCCAACTTGAAGACTGTACTTCCGAAGTTTTCCCAACATGTCAAGTGTTCTGCTAGAGGGGAGAACACTCTGGATCATGTTTACTCAAATATCAAGCATGCGTACAGAGCCATACCCCTCCCCCACCTCAGCCAGTCAGACCATCTTTCCCTCCTGCTCTCCCCAGCCTACACCCCCCTCAGACGCAGAGCCAGGCCCACCACAAGGACTGTTACAACCTGGCCTGATAATGCACTCTACAAACTGCAGGACTGTTTCAATCAGACAGACTGGGACTTATTTGAACACCAGGAGCTGGAGACATTCACAGGAACGGTACTGGACTATATCAAGTTCTGCATCGGGAATGTGACTGTGGACAAAAACATCCGGGTTTTCTCAAACCAGAAACCCTGGATGACCAGCCAGGTCCGCTCACTCCTCAGGGCCCGCGACGCTGCCTTCAGGTCAGGTGACAGAGCTCTGTACAGGGCTGCTCGAGCTGACCTGAAAAGAGGAATTAAAAAAGCCAAGGCGGACCATAAGATGAGTATAGAGTCCCACCTGTCCAGCAACAACACACGGGAGGTGTGGCGGGGCATACAACACATCACAAACTTCAGAGGCTGTGATGCGTCAACAGGAGACCTGAGTGCGTCGCTGGCAGAGGAGCTAAACGGCTTCTTTGCTTGCTTCGAAACATCACAGCAGCACTCATCTGCTCCAGCCCTGCCCCCCCCACCCCCGCCTGGTTCCTCCACCACTCCACTCACTGTACAGGAGCATGATGTCAGACGGGTGCTCCTGGCAGTGAACCCCAGGAAAGCTGCTGGCCCAGACGGAGTACCTGGCAAGGTGCTCAGAGCGTGCGCCCACCAGCTTGCCCTCACCTTCACCAGGATCTTCAACCTCTCCCTGGCACAGGCAGTCATCCCGTCCTGCCTGAAATCAGCAACAATAATCCCGGTGCCGAAGAAGTCTCCATCACCAGCCTGAACGATTACCGTCCGGTTGCCCTCACCCCGGTAATCATGAAGTGCTTTGAGAGACTAGTTCTTAAGCACATCAAGGACTATCTCCCCCCAGACTTCGACCCCCACCAGTTTGCGTATCGGGCGAACAGATCCACAGAAGACGCCATCGCTGTAGTTCTCCACCCTGCGCTGAACCACCTGGAGCGGCAGCAGAGCTACGTCCGGATGCTCTTTGTGGATTATAGTTCAGCCTTTAACACAATAATCCCGGACATCCTTATCACAAAACTGAACACTCTCGGCCTCCCCCCTCTCACATGTGCTTGGATAAAGGACTTCGTCACCAACCGGCCCCAGACTGTGAGACTTGGCCCCCACCTCTCCTCCACCCGCATGCTGAGCACCGCCTCCCCTCAGGGCTGCGTGCTGAGCCCCCTCCTGTACTTCCTCTACACCCATGACTGCAGTTCGACCCACAACAGCAACCTCATCGTCAAGTTTGCTGACGACACCACGGTGGTCGGACTCATCTCGAAGGGAGACGAGGTAGCCTACAGAGAGGAGGTCCTGAAGCTGGCAGCCTGGTGTTCAGAGAATAACCTCGCTCTGAACACCAAGAAAACCAAGGAGATCATCGTCGACTTCAGGAAGCACAGCACCGACCTAGCCCCCCTTCACATCAACGGCGAGTGTGTGGAGAGGGTCCACACCTTCTGGTTTCTTGGCGTCCTCATCTCCGCCAACATCTAATGGACAGACAACATCACAGCGGTCATCAAGAAGGCTCAGCAGCGGCTGCACTTCCTGAGGGTCCTCAAGAAGCACAACCTGGACTCCAACCTGCTGCTGACCTTCTACCGTTCATCCATCGAGAGCCTGCTGACGTACTGTATCACAGTATGGTACGGCAGCTGCACCGCTGCAGACAGGGAGAGGCTACAGAGAGTAGTAAAGGCAGCACAGAAGATTATCGGCTGCCCTCTTCCCTCCCTGATGGACACTTACACCTCCCGCTGCCTAAGCAGAGCCAAGAGCATCACCAAAGACAGCTCCCACCCTGGCTTTGAACTGTTTGACCTGTTGCCCTCAGGGAGGCGCTACAGGTGCATCAGGACAAAAACTAACAGACTCAAAAACAGTTACTTTCCTAAAGCCATAACCACCCTGAACTCTCACATGCACTGACCTTATAGTCTACCTACCCCCCAACCCCCGGACTCTCTCTGTGCAATACTTTATAATGTGCAATATCCCACTCCATAATGTGAACACAACACTGTATATTATGTGTATATTATGTATATGTATATGTATATTTTTACACTGCTTGCACTGGTACTGGAGCTGCTTTTAATCTCGTTCCATCCACCACCCCTCCGGCCCACCAAACTTGGACTTCTGCCACCTTAACTTACATTGTTGCCCCACCGTGTTTCCCCCGACACCCATGTATCATGCCCACATGAAAGGACAGCCTTTTTCCTTGTCTGATACCAGGAATCACTGTTCAAGCACCAGCTTCCAACAACTTCTTAGTGACACTAGGTGAGAATTTACCCACCATACATGTCACACAATTGTGTTTCGGTGTGAAACTTCTCCCTGTTCACCAAATATAGCTCCTGAAGATGCAAGATTTCCATTTTCAGCTCTGTGCACGGCCTCCTTTCATCCCAGGAAATAAATGCAAACATAACGTGATAAAAGGTAAGGCATGAATCACAACACGTTAGTAGAGTTTTATGAAAGCAAACTGTGCAGTTAAAATAAATTGTTCTTTCATGTTTTGAAGCAAGTAAAATCGAAACAAGCTGTATTTAGTGTGAGTTAGATATATATGCAGTGGTAGTTACTCCCTTGTTACTTTTGAGGCCTTTTTACCCAGCCTGTGCATTTGTTGTTGAAGGAAAATAAATGTCAAAATGCAGTGTTGTAGAGACATAGTGAGTTTATTTTTACAGAGACTGTATGCAAACTGTACATTTCCTGTGAAAACAGATGTGTTCAGGCCAGCCATAGATGAAAGTCAGAAACTGATGATGACTGCACCTCAGCACAGAAAGCGCAGTCTGTCTGAGATGTGGAGGACACTCTTGTACCTGAACCTGAATATGTTAGAATCATACAGATATTAATAACCAGGTTATAGTCCATACCATATCCTGAATATGATCAAAATCCAGGAGACATGACAGTGGCTTGTGTTTATGTAATGTACTGAGGATGTGGATGACGAGAGGTTGAGTGGAGTTAAATGTGAATTAATAAAGTACTATGAGGTCATCCTAATTGTCCTAAATATTACAATGAAAACATCACACCCCTCGGGGGCACTGGCAGAATGCGTCCAGAAATGTTCCCGCACCAGCCGTCAATTACATGTAAGCAAGGCCGGAGAAACTAGAGACCATCTTATGATGGAATCTCTCCAGTAGTGATGGCCAAATGAAGTCTCATGAAACATTTTCTTTATTTTCTGAGCCCACTAGATGGCGCTCATGGTTTAAAGAGAGAGGCTCAAAGAATGGCAATTCAGTGTGCTTTCAACCTTTTGTTGAACAAAAAGCGCCATCTAGTGGGCTAAGAAAATAAAGAAAATGCTTCACCAGGCTTCATTTGGCCATCACTACACTCCGGCTGTGATACAGCAAAATGAATGTTGTCCAGGAGCGTAAAGTAGGGATGGGCAAGGTCCCCTTCCCTAACTTCTCCCAGTGCCCTTTTCAGTCTCCAACCTCAACTACACACCTGTAAAGTTTTGTGACTGCACTGAGAAATTCTGTCCACAGACAAACATATACCTGGCAAAATTATTTCAAACAGCCTCTGTGGTAGCTCCCCACCACATTTCACCGTGATGACACAGACACACCGATTTGCGAGGTGAAAACAATACCAGCCGTCGCCACGTCGTCGCAGCTGGTAAATATATCTGAACACATGCTGTCACTGCTGTGTTTCCATCTGGATAGAGATTTGTTTTCTCCCCAGCAGCTCCACATCTCTCGGATTCCCCCCTGCCATCCTTCATGTTGTTGGATTATTTGTGGCCTTCAGGCTCATCTGTAGTTTGACTGTGTTTTCACTTTGTTCTGTTGTCAAGCTGATTCAATCTCAGTTTGGTATTATTGTTCCTGTTCTGGCGTTCTCTCTCTGCGGCTGCCTGCTGCTCCCTGTGGATGCTGTGTTGTAGCATCTGTATTTCTGTGTGCTGCTGCCGGTAAAATCTGGCCTCCCTAGAAACAATAAAACTGAACACTGACACAACAATTGCATTTTTACAGTACATGCAAACCTGGCCAGTCTTAACCATGAAAGACGGCTGCAGAACAGATCTGTTGCTAGGAAATGTGATGCTACATATCAGGCAGGCTTTGTAAAATTAACAAGGACATGTATCTTTAAAACCATTTAAACAGTTCACAACTAAAAGAAGAGGCTCGTGAAACATCAGTCCCCAGAGGCTCAGATATAGAGTTGCACACTTGAGGGTATTTTAATCTCAAGAAAAAGGCAAAAGACTTGGTACATCATGACAATTTATAGTGTTTGACAAACAAGCAGTTTCAGCTTCCAAATATGCTACACCCATACTCATACTCATAACTCATTTAGTTAACCAATTCTGGGAACATTTGCTTCTCCTCCCATACCCAAATCTGGTCAGTTATGTTAGGTCACCTACACTACACTCTTAGCATGCTAATATGCTAAAAGAAGACGGTAAACATCACTGCTGCCAAACATCAGACTGTTAGCATCGTCACTGTGAGCATTTTGTGCTGATGTTAGCATTCAAAGCACCGCTGCATCAGTACAGCCTCACAGAGCTGCTAGCTTGGCTGCAGACTCTTATGGCTCATTTATACTCCCTTTACATATGAAAATAGATATGTCCATTTCAAACATTGTAAATGTCACTGCCATCATATTTCCATGCGTCCTTCATGGTGGCATAAATACAGCCAATAGATGGCGGAGTCAAAAGTTCAGATAACAACAAAAGGGGCCAGAATTATATCTTTTAACTGAGGTGGTCTGTGAGGTCATTAAATACATCACCACATGTCAAATGTCTTCGTCATCTCCTTCATCCATCCCATCACTGAGTTCATTTCATCTGTATTTGTGCACATTTTCTGAAAGCTTCCGGATATGGACAAAACAGAGCAGAACCACTGGAGATCATTGGAGCGGTGTAGCGTAGTCAAAGTGAGATATGACCATAAGAGACAATCAAGACTATTTAAAAAAGGCGGAACAGATTGAATCAGTAACATAGTAAAAAAGAATTCTCCAACCATGTCGCAATGTGTTTAATGACCTCACAGACCACCGCCGTCTACATTGCTGCTTCCATTTAATGGTAGTATTGCAACCTCCATCATCGCCTCAGTTGTGTTGAATGAAGTTTTGACTCCGCCCTCTAGTGCTATTTATCGTCTGTATCTATGCCATCATAAAGGACACATGAAAGTATGAAAGCAGTGATGTTTGTTAGTTTGAGTATAAATGAGCCTTAAGAATAGGTCAAAATGGAGTTCTCAAATTAGTTCATGTGACACACGTTACGACGTGTCACCATAACAATCAACAACAATCGCCATTTATTTTGTACTAGTAAAAGGACCACAGCCAACAGTTCAAAGCAGTTGAAAGCACACTGAATTGCCATTCTTTGAGCCTCTCTCTTTAAACTATGAGCGCCATCTAGTGGGCTTAGAAAATAAAGAAAATGCTTCATGAGGCTTCATTTGGCCATCACTACTGTAGAGTGAGTGAATACCGGACAGTTACTGAACAGAGACAGGAAACTAGCTTGACGACATGACCAAACCAAGTATGACGCTAAATGTCTCACACTGCATGGACCTTGAACTAATGACTGAGTAAAAAATCTGGACCAGCAGGACACAGCACTTCAAAATGAAAGCTCTGCACCAGAAATTCACTGTACTTCAAAATAAAGTGTGTTCTTTATAAACTTCAAACATTCTTGAGTCACTTGTGGTCCATCCAGAATGGACCCGCGACCCACTTTTGGACCGCGACCCATCAGTTGTGGGAACCACTGATCAAGAACATCTTTCCTAATTCACTGTCTGTGGAGCAGCTCTAGATTTTATACTTGATGACATCACAATTTGAGTTTTAGCCCTCTCGTTTTCGGGTTTGGGAAAGAGATATTAATGTTAACGATTACTTTTGGATTGTCTTAGACCAGAGGAATAACGTATAGATTTCGAAAATGGGCGTCGTTCCTCTTTAAGACAACGTTCATACACATTAACAGCCAGTGTTTCTCTCTCTACTCTGAGATGTATGAGGACACTGAATGAATCTTCACGGCTGCCTGGCAACACCACTCCTGCTGATACATGGGTACACATTGTACATTAAGCCTCAGAGAAGGTACACACGCTTGCACATGTTCACCAGGTTGAATGCAAAGACCAGCTTAGAAAACATTCTCAGGGTAAGCTTGTGAGTGACATCTTCTTCTCTACAAGCAGCTACTACTGAAGTGTCGCTGAGCAAGACCACTCAGCGGCTAACAATAGAAGACTACAGTTGTACAGAGCAGCTGCTGCCAGTATAAATACAGAGCTCTGCTGAGTTTCCATCATCCAGTTTTAAAAAAGGCACCTGATGATAAAGTGGAGCTGACTTCCTGCGGTGATCAAGAAGACAAAAATAGATTTTTGTGAACACAAATGTGTTGGACACACTCGGTCACATTGTTGAATCAATGCTTCACAAAATCACAAATAAAGAAAACAGTAGCTGCAGGTAGCATATTTACACAATATCATACATATATTTTCATGGTAAGGTCTATGTTTTTACAGATGACGATGCCCTTGATTAACTGGAAATGACATTTGACATATTAACTATACCTCGATTTCTGCCGCCATAATTATTTTATGAGGGATCTTAAACATATTCTCCTCTCCAGATGTTAAAATGCTCAAACCGTCACACTGATTTATAAAAATTCATTTGTGCCCTAAAAGAAAACCCATTCAAAATCTCAGCATTATAATCACATCCTGTACATGGCCTCTAATATAAATACTGTTGCTTCCATCTAGTGGTCACTGCAGGAAATGCTGTTCATGAACTCATTATATGGTGCAAGTTTGCCATCAACAACCAACACAGCTCCAATTACAAAACATTTTGCAGAGTCGCTTTTTTTTTTTTAATACGCATGCAGACAGTGTTCTGCACACCCAAACTGCAACCAAAAAAAGCCGACGTGCAAGCCACGTTTTTCTGTCTCTCTCTCATACAACACACACACAGTCCACTACACGCGTCATGACAACAAATAACAACAATGAATCTCCAGACTCACTGACTGGATTGAGGCCATGTTTACACGAAAACGATCCGCTGAAAACGGAATTGTTTCTCATTTTCACTTTGAAAAAAGTTATATGTTCAGGCGACAACGTTTTGATAACAACCGTCGTGCACACAGATCCGCAAGTATGACCAAAAACACTGTAGTATACATGCCAGGCCAGTAGTTGGCGGTGTGACTGCCTTCTACAGAGCGGTGATGTATAAACAACCAAAATGGCAACCGCGCGAACGTTTGTCTGGATGGATGACGAGGTGGAGTTGCTACAGTAAATCTACACTTTGCTGGAGAAGCGTTGATAAATTCAACAGTGTGAGCAGCACAAACAGAGCTCAGGAGTCCGCCGTTGTTGTTGTGATGGTCGACTTTCTCGCACATGCCTAGTGACTGGAATTGTAATGGGCATGTTGAAAGGTCTCTGTTTTCAGAGGAACTGCATATCACAAGTTTACATGACAATGGAGACGGTGCTGTTTCCGAAAATTTGCACTCTGGAGCCCGTTTTCAAGCACCCAGAACGCAACTTAAGTTTATCGCTGTCGGTTGAAATCGTTGTCGTATAAACAGGACCTTAGACAGACCCAAACATTCCACATTTTGCGTTATAACAAAAACCAAGGGTGGCGCCATGAAGTGAATGAAAGGCATGTCTTACCTTTAGGAGAGTTGCAGGTGGCGACTGTTGATGCTGAACCTCCTCGCAACAGTGTCCGTCCACTCAGTTGTTCACTTTCTGGTTAAGTCCCTTTCAAACGCCAGCTGAACCAACTGGGCCTTTCTTTTGTGAAGCACTACACATCTGTGGTCCGAAAATATGTTTCTCAGGGTGGAGAATGAGTTCTCAAAAATGGCTGTGGAGGCTCCAAATGTTAAGGCATGTTTGAAAGCAGTCAGCACACTGGGCACTGTGGTGACATACGTGTGGTACTTGGAGATGATGTGCTGGACAGTCCAGTCCCCCTCGAATGGCTGCGATTGTTTTTGCAAGCTGAAAACTGTTTAGCGACCTCGTACTCTGCCTCAACAACAGGCGACCGTGACAAGTCCATAATGTGTTTCACAGCCTCACATCCAGAAGTTTGTCACTTTCTAGGTCCAGTACAACAAGTGCACGGGCCAGCTCCGAGTTGGGTTTGCTGAACCTGTGGTCCATTTCTCCAAGTACTGAATCAACAGTGCTGTAGTACATTCTCTCTTCAGTTCTGTTTTGTCATCAAATTCCCTGTGTGCTGTGGTTCCCACGACGACATACTCATCCATATTTGCGGTTCTCTCTCTGAAGAAGCTTGTTTGGTAGATCCAGCAGTTCAAGAACTGTGTGCACCAAGTTAGCAATGAATAAACATGTGGGCCTCCAGCTGTAACAATAACTTAACACTGGAATTTTGTACCTACCATTACACATCTGTAACTTAACATTCTCAAGCTTTACATTCAACACTTGTAAGAGCTGTAGCTTTAGATTCTACATTCTAGAGTGGTTACTTAAAAATATTGTAGGGTTACAATTTTAGATATTTAAATTGAAGTTTTAGTTTCAGTAGTTTGTAATCTTTTTGTACAGACGTCCCAGAACAGTGCGTCCACTGACAAAACAGACCAAACAGACATTAAACTGAGAAACTGAACAAACTGAAATCCAAATTTCAAAGTAACAAAGCGCTACTGGGATGGGTAACCTCCTCCTAACCCTAACCCTGATTCTTGAGTGTGTAATCCCTGACACTACTCTGTGGTGTACCCGAGAATTAACATTCTGTATTTGGAATTTAACATTCTCAATTTTTTAGGGAATCAAATTATTTTATTTTTACGAGAATCGACACTGTCTATAATGCTTCCACTCTACGATGCACTCATTCATTCATATTCTTTCAGCTGTCTGTCTTTGAGCCACACTCCATCTTGTGTTACTCTGTATTACTCTGGCTCGAACAGAATTCCAACAACGTTCCAGAAAATGTTGAACCAAAGAGTGTGTGTATTACTCTTCCAAAAAAATATTGTGTCTCCATGACCTCTGGGTTTTGGGTTGACAGAGGTTTGACTGCTTTGTCAGGTAATCATGTAGATTTCTATTCTTTCTTCGAGCTGTAGGAATCTTGCGGTCTTGTAGTAGTAAATGGCAACACAGAAGACACTAACAGAGGTCTGGTCTGCTGAAATGTTTAAAAGCAATTTCTAAGAAAAGAACTACAGTACCATCTAGTGGTCAAAACTGAAAACAACACTTTAATGGCCTGTTTGAAATCTCCTGAATGCAAATTCTGTGAGCTGTGATTTGGCCAGCCCGGCAGCAGTATGCTTCAGGTGCAACTTGTTTTGAAGAGTACAGTGTGGGTATCTGTCTCCTTGAAAAACACTTTAATCTCCAGCCTGTGGCTTTCATGGAAATTGGACTTTCAAATATGGTGGTATCCAAAAACTCCCTAGAAGTCAAGCTGCTGGTTGACTTTAGCTTGACTGAGTATGGAAAACAAAATCCTCCCTTGAATGCCTCCACATGGATTTTTATTAAAATACATTTATAACAGCTTCAGAGTCTTCACCAAT
Organism: Epinephelus moara; assembly: GCF_006386435.1. Taxonomy (NCBI): domain Eukaryota; kingdom Metazoa; phylum Chordata; class Actinopteri; order Perciformes; family Serranidae; genus Epinephelus; species Epinephelus moara. The sequence continues at coordinate 34,459,732 of NC_065516.1, read as the reverse complement.
GTCAGTATTAGTTATAAACCATCAATAGTGACGGTAAACTAAATAGAATTATCAAGAATTTATCTATACAATCAGAACTGTTCAACAGCTACTTCTTCTCGTTGGTTGGTTGAGCGGTGATCCACAAAGAACATTCTCACGTAACTCCCACTGCGTACCTACACACAAAAAGGCACCAAACTGGAGAGCGAAGAGCCGCTGCACAAATATGCATCCAACTCGCCTGCACGATTTGGTTTGGTTTGCTGTCAGGTCAAGACCCAGGTGAGGATGATGAGCATGAAGATGAGCTTCCCTGAGGTTTCTCACGCTTTGTGTAGAAATTCTTCCGTTGCGCAAACCAACTGTTGCATCAGCTGTTCAGGTGGCTGGTCTCAGGCGATCTTGCAGGTGAAATTGCTGGATGTGGAGGTCCAAATTCATAGAAACAGTATTGGAGTAAACTTATGGTTGTGAAATGAACATTAAGCTCACTGGCGACAGCTCTGGTGGACATTCCTGCAGTCAGCATGCCAATAGGACGCTCCCTTACAACTTGGATCATCATTACATTGTGTTGTTTGATCAAACATTTGAGAGTGTCCTTTAACTGATTGTCTCAAACTGGCTCAGTGAATGTGAAAAGCAGGGAGTCCACAAAAAAGATTGACTTTGTAGTTACATGTTGTAGTTGTCTTTGATTTATCACTACTACTTATTTTTTACATTAATTTATTATTGGACAAAAGGCATGTTGTACTCTCTAGCTGTTGGTTAATGCACACGCAGCAGCATTCTCTGATTTGTTCAGCTGTTTTCCATGAGTACATAACTTAACACTGCTGCCCCCTGGTGGAGTGACCATGTATTGTTGAAGATGAATGCTGTGCATCCCCATTCACTGCCTTTGGCTTCTTCTACTTTGTTTTCCTCTTGAATTTGTTTTTTTAGAAAGTGAGTAGTCATACTTTCCTTACTGTGCATACTTACTGTATGTTTTGTGTCAGATCCCCTTGAAAACAAGATGGTTTATCTCAAGGGATAAACAAATAAACAACGGTGTGTGTAGGTCAGCAAAGTCAGTAATGAAAGCCACACATGGGTGTGTGTCAGGTGTGCTGCTGAGTGCTGAAGGTGCAAAACCAAAAAGCAGTGATGCAGGATGGATGTCTGCTGTGGGAAGGGAAAGAGTGAGTGAAAACATGAGGCTGCTTTTATAGCCTGGGAGGCCAGGTGAGCTCAATCAAGGCAACGACCCTCCCACATCTGCCAACGTCCTAATGAGGTTGGCTGGCACATCCTCAGAGACAGTGGGAGGGGCATCACAGTGACCACCCCAGGGCTCACCTGTGTAGTTATGATGCCGTTTAATCAGTGACCTGATATGCCACACCTGTCAGGTGGATGGATTATCCCAGAGTTGTCACTAACATGGATTTTTAATAAGGGTTTAGATTTTCAACTTTAACTAAAACACACTTTACATCTCTGTACCCTGATCCCAAATGATGACAAGAATTCTCAACACACTTCTGAAATGTTTATTTACAGTACGGGACATTCATGTACAAATCGGTTCCCACAGTATCGGAGCTTATAACTACATACACTACAAACATTTACAGTACAGACCCTCTGGAAGTCTACATAGCTCCACGTCTACATGTACAGTTTACAATGATCCGTCTTTATTGCTTCAGAGAGAGCTGAACCATGGGAAGGCCATCGTGTCAGAGGAATATGTGAAATGGCTCTTTGAACAGTACTGTCGAATATATGTACCTCATAAAAACCAAAAATAATTTGCATCATGTACACAGGATTAGAAAACTCAAAGATTCTGTCTCAGTAATATCTGCAATAGTACACAGAAACACCTGCAATGAAAAATAAAATAAAAGCTAAAAATCATCAAATATTTTTTCCAAGCATGGCACCAAATACAAAATGAGACAAAGTACAAACAAATCAGGAGGAGCTGGTCGTGTTCGTAAAGCAGCACGGACGAGGAAACAACGGGCAGGTGTCACCAAACATTTGGCTTCTGAATTCAAACATCATGAAAAGAAAGAAACGTGAGTCACTTCCTGTTGTTTTGTAATAAGTGCGATCAACAGTCCCAACTGCAAATCAACTCCGTCACTCGTCAGTACACAAATATGATACCTGGAACTGTGTGTGTGCTATTTACACCATCTTTACATACTGTGAGAGAGTCTCAGTGTCAGCTCATATCATCTGGTGTCTGTGGCAGGAGTTAGTTTACCTCAACCAAACTTGTCTGTTTCTACATTAGTCAGTGACATAGTGTTTCCCAGAATGCCTTTTGGCCCTTGATCAAAACATGATGGTTTGGTCATCCTACGTACTGAAACCTCACAGAATCACCTATGTAACAGAGCTCAACATGCTGTATTAAGCCTCCTACAGACTGTGAGAGTTTAGCAATCTTTTAGGTAGTGATGGCCAAATGAAGCCTCATGAAGCATTTTCTTTATTTTCTGAGCCCACTAGATGGCGCTTTTTGTTGAACAAAAGGTTGAAAGCACACTGAATTGCCAATCTTTGAGCCTCTCTCTTTAAACCATGAGAACCATTTAAAGCAAATGCTTCATGAGGCTTCATTTGGCCATCACTAGTTTCCAGTATCTTATACCATGACCACTAAGAATCCTTCATTCAACCGGACAGTACAACCAGACGCTTATGACGCCAGTGTTTAAGGTCCTGAAAACAATTTATTAGGACTGATGGCGTCTTACATGAAGATGTTTTCTGTCTGAGTTTGTTAAGAAAGTTTTAATTTAAGTCTGTTACTTGATGATAAACAGTTCAACTGAACATTTTTTGCCTGTATCTGTTTGGCTGACAGTTTTTCTGATCACTGAGAAAACGCTGATTTGACATAAAGTCAAAAAAATAAAAGTAGCTTTGAAACTCACAGACTACTTTAGCCATTTTCTAGTAGCTTAGTGCGCTACATTTCTCTGGGGATAGCCTCAATGTGGTGAAACATTTTGATGTAGAATAACCGGTAGCTCAGCTCACCACATTTTCACACTGGTAATAAATAATAACTACTACAGCTTATTTCTGAACTTTTACTTTGTTGCTTATTTAGTCATGAATGTTGTGGGAAGATAAACAAGACCTGGAACCAAGTTTTCAGGAGTTTTAAACTCCACATACAGTGAAGGTAGCTATAGAGCTGGGGGCTACGATAGTTTGCATAATCAATATATTAGTACTTTGTATTTAACAACATTTTGAGCCCAGCATTGTGAAATGTACTCCTATCTGTTCAGATAGATGTTGCCTAGCAATACAAATACAGGAATGACAAAACTTTTTTTAACTTAAAACAGAAGAGCAAGATCAAAAGTTGACGTTATAGTAGTTATACAAGTATATGAGGAATCTATATTTAAACTGGATTCATTTTGTTGCTATGTGACCATGATATGATCACTACAAGTTGTACATTTCACAAATGTAATGGCTGCCACAGAGGCTAAGAATCCCAATGCACAGAGCAACTAGTGATGGCCAAATGAAGCCTCATGAAGCATTTTCTTTATTTTCTGAGCCCACTAGATGGCGCTTTTTGTTGAACAAAAGGTTGAAAGCACACTGAATTGCCATTCTTTGAGCCTCTCTCTTTAAAAAAGGACCGCCATCTAGTGGGCTCAGAAAATAAAGAAAATGCTTCATGAGGCTTCATTTGGCCATCACTAAGAGCAACACACATGCACACGGCAGCTACTGTTGGAAATGATCCCTTATGTGCTGTATGTTGTTCAATAAGTGACAAGACAGACTGTACAAAAATGTTCAAGTCATTTCGTGTCTCCATGACATCATATGTCCAACAGAGCACTGAGAGGTTATTTTTTTAATGATTATTTCTCAGAGCTGTTGTGCCTTTACTGATAGGACAGTTTGATGCAGATTAGACGCAGGCTGGAATTGAGCCCACGGCCGACGCTGCCTTTCTACATGGAGGAGCCCACCCTGAAAGATCAATTTTTACTCTGTATAATTTCATTAAACTTTACAAAATCTAGTTCAGTATTGGCCGAAGAGATCCAGTATCAGTCAGGCTCTTAATAGGACAGAGCATCCCTCTCATAGACAGAGTGTGTGAGGACCCTCAAATAAATACCCTCAAGCACTCGCTGTGTTTGAGTTTCTCAGGATGAAACACTGAAAGTGGACCAATACGTTGATCAGTCTCAGTGTTAATTTTCATTTTAGATTTAGTCTCAGTCATCAAAACAAAAATTAGTTTTAGTCACCAGTCATAGTCTCCAGCAGTGTGTGACAGGTTTAAGGGCTGATTTACGAGCACACACTTACTGATCATCATCTGAAAAGCTCAACATCTCTCTATTTATGCTCTCAACAAATAACTAATGTGAGCCAACTAGGATTTGTCCCCAGGTTCATTGTAAACTCTGACTTATCCATGTGACTGTTAAGAAGCAGAAACATAACTTGTTTCTTCATGTGCAACATGTTAGTCTGGAGGTTTAAACTGGTGTCCTCTCACAGAGTTGGTGATTCAAACTAAACTTTCATCTCTGTCAGAGAAAACTGATCTGAGTTCAGACTGTTTACTTACAGCACAGCTACACTCACAGATAACTGAGCCTCCTACCTGCCTGTCAAACACCATCAACCCACAAACCTTCTCCAGTCTGGACTGAGTGGAGTCCTGCGGGGTGAAGCTGTGAAGTCTGCGAGCGGAGCTAGCTGCTAACAGCCACCGCTGCAACTAACAAACTCCACAAATCCATTCAGCAGCTCCACCATCCACAGTCAGACACACACGGCTGATTATTTACTGCTGAGTTACAGCTCACAACTCGCACCAACCCAAACATCCTGGTGCAGACTATTTACTGGAGTTTACCATCTGAAGATAATTGCAAGCACAGTCCAGCACTTAAACACAAATTTCATCTTAGTTTTTATTATCAAGATCTATTTTTAGCTCGTCATTGTCTCGTTTTCATCATAGAAAAAAGGTCGTCATAGTTTTCGTCAATGAAATTAGCACTGATCAGTCTGTCTTGTGCTCTGGACTTTGTCCTGTCCCTCTGGGTTTTTCTCTTGTTGAATCTAAATGTCCACACTTTCCTGCATGTGCAGACTCTTCACCTCCGAGTAACGATAAGTCCTGAGACTTGTAATAATACTAAATAATATCAATGTGTCAAAAAAGTTAGACGCAATTTAGATAAAAGCGAAAATATCCATTGCTATCTGACAAATTTACCACAAGGTCCATTTAGTAGCTAGTCCAAAGCTTTCAGTCGTAGTCAACAATCTCCCTCAGCAGATATCGTTTGACATGTTGTCATGCTGTAGTTTAAACTTTCAAAGTACTGTTTTCTCACACTCCCTGATCTGTCCATGGAAACTGGTCAAACTCCTGAGGAAGCTTGAGTGACACGATCAGAAGCTCCAGACCGTGATTTCTGCTCAGAGAAACACTGTGAGAGGTCACGTGTGCATTTAGCGTGCAGCCCTGCAGATGTAAAGGCCCCGTCTAGGAGGTGGATATCTGGATTCAGCCTCTGTCTCTCTGTCTCTTGGCGATGTCTCCCTGTGCGACTGATAGCTGAGAGTCAGACTAAGATGACAGCTCTGGAAAGAAGACCTCAAAAGTTGAAGTTTACAAACTCTACAGCAACGTGTGGAAATATCTCAGTGTCTTCATTTGGTCAGAAAAATACAACAGCAAACCAAATCAAGAGACATGACCCTACTGTGGCTGTTTGAGAAGGTGGAGTGGGTGGGTGTCAAGCGGGGTGAAGCATTATGGGAGAAACACATGAGCAGGTACTTAAAAAAATGCACTTAAATCCAACTGCTTAAATAAAATCAGAGTGACTGTGCAACAGCATCTGATCGTACACATACAGTATATATGGAGGGGAATTCGTAGAATCACAAGGCTTATCTTTGTTACCGTGACAACACTAACGTTTCCTCAGACAGTACTGTCATGTGGTGGGTGGGGTCAGTAGATGAACTCTCCGGGCACCTCCTGCAGGGCGCTGAAAGGCTCCTCAAACTTGAAGCGTTTGGAGATGGCCTTCTGCTCGGCAGCCAGGGCCTCCTTCTCTGAGGTGGAGGTGGAGGACTGGCGGCACTGACCCAGGGTGTAGGCAGCCATGACTATCAGCTCCTCCGTCACCGGGCCTTCACCCTCCTCGTCCTCTTCCTCCTCCTCGGCTGTGGTGGTGCTGCTGGGAGGTTCGGGACTACTGGTGGAGCTGCTGGTGGAGCTGGATGACACCTCCTGGTCCTCCGCTGGGAGGATCTCCTCCACCGTTGGAGGGATTTGTGGCTCTGGGGACTGAAGCCAGGGGTGTTTGAGACACTGCTCGGCTGTGGCCCGATCCCTGAAGATAGACACACACACACACACACACACGTACATTAATCTCACTGCTTCTGCTCTGTGTTGAATACATGGTTTCAGATTAGCAGGTCAATGTCTCACTTAAACTGGAGAGAGCTGAGATTTTAGATGTTTTCTAGTTTTAGTGCAGGTAAAAAAATCTTTCAAGTTTATGTCTCAGTATGTAATTCATCTAATCTAACAATAAAGCAAAGAATCTCTGACTGTATGCACGTGTTTCCTTCCCATATCTCGAGAACCGTTCATCCAATCTACTTCACACTTGCCAACTGAATTGCTGGCAACCCGAGGATGTGCCAAATTCTACTCGTAACACAGTTTTTTGAGGGTACCCGACCCGGTACAGGACTTTGGAGTGAAGTGTGTCTTCACAACAGATGGAGACAGAGAGCATCAGCGATGTAACTGTAATGAACGCTTTTGTTCCTGGACCAAAGGAAGCGCAGTGACAAGTGTGAAGTAGTTTGGAAAAACTGTCCTTGAGAACGTTGCAAGCTAACCAAAGTAACTCCTGCCTGTATGCACATGGCTTGGGAGGAGAGGGAGAGGGAGAGGCGCTGAGCTGCTGCCTGAGATGACTCTGAGCAGCAAGTGTCTTAGTGTGCTTTCACACCTGTCCTGTTTGGTTCGGTTCACTCAACCTCAAGTTCAAACTCGGGCAATACCTTTGTTGTATGTTTTTTAGTCCTGGTGAAGACCTGCAGTGGCTTTTTAATACCTCCTTTCTCGTTTTCTATATTTTCTAAGTGCCTGGATCGCCTTCCTGTGTATCAGATTCAAACTTTATTTAAACATAATTTCAGCTAGCAGCCGTGCATGAAGGGAGGGATGAAACGTGAGGAGAAGATGAAGAAACCTACGTGTTGTCACACATCACACCAACAACTACAGAAAATATATTTGCCATTATGTTACATTATGTGGAAAGTTATCCATGTAAGATAACTGTAACAAGATCATTATACACAACAAAATTCCATGACTTATCCAAAAATGTCAATGGTTTTTACTAGTGATGGCCAAATGAAGCCTCGTGAAGCATTTTCTTTATTTTCTGAGCCCGCTAGATGGCGCTTTTTGTTCAACAAAAGGTTGAAAGCACACTGAATTGCCATTCTTTGAGCCTCTCTCTTTAAACCATGAGCGCCATCTAGTGGGCTCAGAAAATAAAGACAATGCTTCATGAGGCTTCATTTGGCCATCACTACAGGGCACCTTGGAGCACACGATTAATCAAAATGAATATTTTTAACAGGAACATTTTCTGTGATTAATTAAATGAAATTAATTAATTCACACTGACTGTGACCTTCAACCAAACAATTCTAATCAGTTTATTCGTCAGTCTAAGTGAACATTATCCTTAATGTGTTCTTCGTGTTCACAAGAATGAGGCAGATGCAAGGTCACACTGACCCCTGACCACCAAAATCTGATCAGTTCATCGTTGAATCCAAGTTAACCTTTGTGCCAAATTTGAAGAAATTGCCTCGTGGCGTTATTGAGATATTGTGAGGAAAATGCTTCATGAAGCTTCATTTGCCCATTACTAGTTTTTACTGATTCCATGACTTGTCCAGGCCTGGAAAATGTGACTGTGAAAACTTTTCCAGTTTTCCCATGACCGTGGGAACCCTGTATATATATATGACTTTAATTAGCAGAGGTAAAAGCAGCCATCCCTCATGAGACTATGGTGTAGACTTGACCACAAGCCATATTGAGAGCTGAATGTATGCAGCATCTGGCTGCTCTCTGAAACCACAGCAGGAGCAACTGAGCCAGTGTTCGCTGGACACGTTTCAGAAGCTGAGTCTGATCTTTATAATGAAGTGTAGAGCTACCGCCCACACATATTTGTGTTTTACAAGCATAAATATTTTATGTACGATTACAGATTATTTGATGTGGTTTTAGATGACATTTTGTTGCTTCTTATTTTTCTCTGTCATTTTAAATGTCAGTATCATCGATCTCACAGCACAGCAGCTACCATTAAAACATACTTTTATCGAAGAGTCTTTCCTGATTTTACTCGAGTTTTAAGTTCATTTAAACTCCCTTTTATTTCCTCAGTTTTTATACACCAAAGTGTTTTTATCAGTTCTTTTAAAAGTTGTTGTTTCATGTCTTGTCTGTTTTAATTATCGACATGTAAAGCACTTTGTAACTCTGTTTTGAAAAGCTTTATATATTAAGACTATTATTACTATAGGTTAGGATAAGTGAGGGGTGGACTGACTGTGGCTGTTTGCAGAGCAGCGTCTGGATGAAGGACAGGGCGGCCTGGTCCAGCTGCTGCAGCTCCTCCTCAGTGTAGCTCACGTTGAGCTGGGAGATGTTGAGAAATGTTTCCTGCTTGTTCTCGCCCAGGAACGGAGAGATCCCTGTCAGCATCATGTAGGCCAACACACCAGTGCTCCTGAACAAACAACATGGAGCACAGTACAGATGGGGGTCAGGGCGGGCTGATATGGACGCACACAGAAAATCCATACTGCACAGCTTCAGAGTTTTCTTACCACATATCTGTTGCTGTGCTGATGGGCTCATAGTTTAGAATCTCGGGAGCTGAAAACACAAACACACGTGTTATTATTCACAATGACATCAGTGTGAGAACGACAGCAATGTGGTTGAAGTGATCGTTGAGCACCAACTCACCGACGTACTCCGGAGTTCCCATGATCTCCCTGAGCTCCTGGTGGCTGTTGACCATCCTGGACAGACCGAAGTCCACGATCTTGATGTCACCCAGAGGAGAGCTGCTGGTCAGCAGGATGTTCTGAGGCTGATGGCACATCACAGCACACGTTAGCGTTAGGCAGGAAACACATGTGGTCCGTGTGATAACTGAAGTGCCAAGATATAGCGACACACGTCTGCACCACCCAGTGTCTAATAGTGAGCTCGTGTTGAGATTGGTTACGTTATGCTTTTGTTTTGTTTCGTTTGCAGGGAGGGAGCTGCTGCCTTGGTGTTTCCTTTTGTTGCTTTTCATTTGGTTTTGCCCACTCCGGCAATCTTGATCACGCAAGGTGAAGTCTGTAAACACCTCTTGAAATGTTTTTGTATCAAATAAAGATTTCTGGTTTTTAATATAATGCTGCTTCTGGGTAGTGATGGCCAAATGAAGCCTCATGAAGCATTTTCTTTATTTTCTGAGCCCACTAGATGGCGCTTTTTGTTCAACAAAAGGTTGAAAGCACACTGAATTGCCATTCTTTGAGCCTCTCTCTTTAAACCATGAGCGCCATCTAGTGGGCTCAGAACATAAAGAAAATACTTCATGAGGCTTCATTTGGCCATCACTAGTTCTGGGGTGTATTTACCTAAACAGGGACTGAACCTGGTGCATGTGGTTGCGGTGTGCCAACACGCTTCCTTCTGCATAGTGATACGTGGTGATGGCCAAATGAAGCCTCATGAAGCATTTTCTTTATTTTCTGAGCCCACTAGATGGCGCTCGTGGTTTAAAGAGAGAGGCTCAAAGAATGGCAATTCAGTGTGCTTTCAACCTTTTGTTGAACAGAAAGCGCCATCTAGTGGGCTCAGAAAATAAAGAAAATGATTCATGAGGCTTCATTTGGCCATCACTAGATACGGTCGGTGGTGTAGTTTGGTAAACAGAAAATATTTCCTTCATAAAACTGCACAAGGTCTGTGGATTATCTTGAGTAACCTGGTCATGATTTCTGGAAAGAGACATTGCTGCTGAGTTTTTCAAATGTTTTGGTGCTTTGAACATTACACGCCGAGTGTCATCTAGTTTCATTATATTGGAGAGAGGGCCGACGTCTCTACGGTCCATATCTTTTACACTCAGCAACTCACACCAAATCTATCTCAACTGATAAACAGTACTACAGGTCAGAGGAGGAATAACTGTCCCTTTAAAACACACTTAACAAAACTAAAAACTAAACTAAAATGCTTGTGGCCCAGGTTTATGACTATTTTTCGTCCATGTGGCTCCTGGTATGAAAAGTTTGGACACACCTGCTCTAAAGTGGGATGCAAGAAATGCAAAATACGGGCATTAAGGGGCAATCAGGTGTGTGTGTGTGTGTGTGTGTGTGTGTGTGTGTGTGTGTCCGCTGACCTTCAGGTCGAGGTGGACTACATTGTTCTGGTGGAGGAAGGAGACTCCCTCCAGGATCTGCCTCATGAGCCTCTTCACATCCTCCTCACTGAAGGCCTCATCTTCCTGATCCGACACACACTGGTTGAAGATCTCACCTCCAGCCGCGCTGCACACACACACACACACACACACACATACAGTGCATCAGATTACAGTGCAAGCGTCTCAGTTCAGTGTAGAAGCATTGTAGCTCATCCAGGTTTTCCAAAATCTCTCCATTCCCTCTGCTCAACCTGTGCACGATCATCAGTGTGAAGTAGGATAAGTCCCAGCATGCAGTAGGCGAGAGGCGCACGCATATAGACAAACACATTCATCTGTAATTTAGTTTGGGTTTGGACTGCGGGAGGAAACTGGAGCACCCGCAGGAACCCCAAACTACAGCCTGTGTTCCCTCTTTCATCCACAACTTCACCAAAACCATTATGTAACTTGTCCTGTGTCAGACTTTTTATGGTGAATCCCACAAGACACCGTGGAAATAAATCCCTATCTAGCCCCAATGTGTGAATGTGTGTGAGTGTGTTATGACTTGCTGCAGGCGGCGACAGAAATAGCAGAGAAAACTAATTATGAGCTTCGGCTGAACGAGGCCAGCGCTGTTGACTGATCACTCTCACTTCACCTCTGACAGGAGAAAACAGGGTGGTGATTGTAAAACAAACAACACAATGAAAACTGTCTGAGCCGATCAGAAACACTTAAATCACTGCCTTCCTTCAGGTCCCTTTAATTTCCTCTGACCTGAGATAAACTCTGATGGATAAACTCAATTAGACTGGGTGTGTGATTGAACAGAAAAAGAGAGAGGGCAGTCAGGAATAGACAAGGCGTCCCCTCAAGGGTGCTGCTGAATTAGGCTTTATCTCAGAGGAGGGTGGAGAGGGGGGAGGAAGAGGAGGAGAGGGGAGTGAGTGTTTTGGTAATTCAAGGTGAGAAGAGAAGGCCTTTAACCTGACTAAAAACACTGGCAAAACAGACCTGATGCATGTAATGAAAGTCAAACAGTTCCCCACAGAACCTCCATGCTTTACCAACACGTTCTCACTCTCTGCTCGTCAAATACAGCAGCGTGGTCAGTGGCCCGACACGTCATGACAGTCTATGTACCTCTCTAGCACAACTGTTGGACACTCTGGGATGGCGGCCAGTGTTGTAGTCAAGACCACCTTAACTGAGACGAAGTCAAGACCAAGACCAGACCAGTGTCAGTACCACACTGCATGACAATAAAATAAACCAGAGGCCCTCCTTACATTGATTGGCATTTGGTAATCAGTATACCGCTGCAACCCTTCGTAACGTACAGTGCAGGAATTGAAATTTACTTTTTTACATGGTGGCACTGGTGCTCCTAACTTCAAAAGGTTAGGAGCACCAGCAAAATTTTGGGAGCACCCACCGTAATGTAGGAAGCACCAACAGTGTAATCGATTTTTTTTATTGCAACACAAAGTCGACATTATATTGTATACAGTACATTGTATGTGTATAGTCCACTTATCATGAACAGCTTTTTCAGTTGAAGACATTTTTAGATAAAACACCACTGTGAATGAAAGAGAAACCTTAGACGATGATAATACTGATGATGACTGTCATCAGTATTATCATCGTCTAAGGTTTCTCTTAACGGAGTGTACATTCCTCTGTTCCCGAGGGGCGGTATCAACGGCTGTCACTCAAAGTGCCCCTTCACGCAATTGGAAAGACGGAAAACCAATCATAGTCAACGAAACGTGTGACGTAGGCTAGCACAACGCCACTGTAAACAGACCAGCAAGCAAGTGCAGCATGCAGCGGAGATGAGCTGTGATGATGTCTGGGAAAGAGTGTTGCCGTCTTTGCGGATTTCCTCCTCACTGTGGACTCCGAGTTGCATGGCTGTGATTCCCAGCTTGGTCGCTTCCCTGACCTGCTCCACCATGAGAGCAACTAGCGGAGAAACAACAATAGCCACTGGGTTTTCACTGAGTCCCATCAATGGAGCCAGTTGGTAAATTAAACTTTTACCAAACCCCATAGGAAGGACGGCAAACACATCCTTTATTTCAATAAAAGCTTTCAGTGCAGCTGTTTGTTCTGCTTTTAAAGAAGTGCCTTTATGATTGCATGGCCAGACTGATCTGCAGAGCGAAACAGAATATGAGCTCGCGAGATTAGGATGGTTTCCCCAGGCTAGTTCAGTGGTATTTTTCCTAAAAAAGCCTTTCAGCGTTTTCTTTATTTTCTCTTCTCTCCGGCATGAATTAGCTTCGGCTTCTAGTTCTGAGTGACAGAAGTGCCATGGTCGCGGAGTGATTTGAGGCTAATAACCAATCTAAAATCAGGTCAAGGTCAAGCTCACGGTCACAATTTCAAGCCCTGCAATGCTACGTTCTTAAAATAACTTCTTTGATTTTTTGGTTTCACACGAGACATGAACAGCCGTCTCCTGGGTGAAAGTGCTGTGTTTTTTTGACCCATCCACCTCACCTTCTTCCCATCCTATAGGGACTTCCTTGGGCTTTATACAATGGCCGTTGCTTAGAGCATCCAAAACAGACATGGCCCAGTGTGTCTCGTAAAGAGGCTAAAGGCTGCCGCAGTGCGTTGGTATCTGATAAGGACCACTGGTCAAGCGTCGGTAGATGGAAGAGATGGACGTGAGAACATGTTCTGCGTGCTTATCAAAAAACACAAATTAGACTCAGGCTGTCATAAACAGGAATTATCCTTTAATCTCTGTGGGTTTTTTTTTAACATTTGATTGATTCACAGCCACAGAACTCAGACAAAGACTGTGGCAACAGTAATACTGCGCAGCTAAGTGCGCGTCGGGGTTCCATTCCCCTGAAGGAAGTTATTTTTCAACTGTCAGCGGCTCACTATACATTATCCCGCTTAGAACATGGCTAACTACTAAAACATTCAGTGATGTGACACAAAATAATGATTAAAGCACGTATCCATGGCAACGGCAGCCTAATGGTAATTAATATTGAATTCACCCTTTGCTAAGGCCCGCCCCCCCCCTTAGTTACTGTTGCTAAGTCCGACAAACTTTCCACTGTCGCCAACTGCACTCCCTGGAGAAATACTCTCAAATTTCTACAATATGCATTTGAAGGATATATTCAGGACGTCAGACTGACACAGCAACGAAATCAAGGTAACACAGTGTGTGCAGATGAACAGTGTTTAGCTTCACCCCCGTGCCGCTCCCAGCACCCAGACTGGCAGCTGGACTGTCGGGGGGCTGCGGAAGAAGTCAAACAACGTTCATCTGCGCACAGTG
>NC_065516.1:34372983-34444992 GCF_006386435.1 Epinephelus moara | reverse complement strand
AGCAGCAGAGCAGCGGTGAAACCTCAAGAAATAAACAATGCAGAATGGCAGAGATATATATATGTCTTCTTTTCCTCAGATTTATAAAGCTGTGCATACGCCTGATTCTCTGTTATAAATCTCCACCCACAGTTTGCCATGAATTGATGTAAAAACGCCATGTTGGCTGTGTCGCATCAGTGAGCAGCTGGAATTACACATGGCTGTGGTGATTCGTAGTGTTCGTATCGCTAATTCACTCTGCCAAACATCATCACGTTCATCATGTTCACTGGTTTGATTCAGGTCTAATACCGAAAGCTCAACAATAAAGCGAGGTGAAGCTCAGCCTGAAGTTAGTCTGACCGGGACAGGGCTGGTCTGCAGAGACTAATTTGAACCTGCTTTATTAAACAGAATAGCCTGGAAACTTCAGTAAGCGTAGTTAAACACCAGGTTCAAGCAGTCCTCACACACACACACACACACACAGGCACACACACACACTCTAACTACATAGGCTTTGCTGTGTGTAGATGCAGTGTGTGAACAGAGGCTGTGCTAAAAACCAGAGCGCCCAGTAAGAGGAAAACTATGATTATAATTAGGTCAGCTGAGGGAGTGTGTGCACAAAGATATTAGCTTCTAATTTGTGTCACCATTGCACACACACTTACACACACACACACTCATGGCTGCTGCCTGCACGTGCATTAAACTGTTGGAATGAATGTTAATACCTCAGAGGATCAGACAGAAACGAAGCTGGTCTGACAAACAGAAAACAAAGAAACATTTCCTAAAGTACCCGCTCTGCTCTCGAAGGTCCGAGACACATGAGCTTTACTTAACGACTGCAAATATATGAGCTGTGCGAGAATCTTTTAGGATGTGTTTTCAGATGGATTAGTTTAACGTCTGGTAGGACTAAACAATCTAACTGAAGAGGAGAGGGTCACGCTCCAAAAAACATTAGTCACCAATTCAGTATCTGACCAAATGTCTCCCCTTCTGTTCCTGAGATATGACGCTGAGTAATGGTCAGAGAAGTGTTTTATGCAGAACATTATGATGTCACAGTGAAGCTGACCTTTGACCTTTCGGATATAAAATGTCATCGCTTCATTATTTTATCCTTTAAGTAGGGCTGTCAAGTGATTAAAGAAAATGCATCTAATTAATGACCTGCTCCATACATCAACTTTTACTGTGAAAGTATTAAATTCAAATGAATTTTGGCAGATGTGTCGTAAAGATGCTGGATTTTGGACACACCACTGTCGCCCCCGTCCTCTATAATCAAACTGACCTGAAGTCCATTTTGCATGGGAGTTAGTCGGTCACAGGTAGACTTACTCAGCTTGCGTTTGAACGCCTGGTCGAGTGTGGCTTGACGATGCATCAGAGGTTGTGCTAGCTCAGACCTCTGTGTTCACTGCTAAATGCTTTGCATCGAGATGATATTTCAGGCCTGAAGTAGAATTCCTTACTGCAGAAACTGCCAACAAAGCCACTGTGGCCTTCAATTATGCACTGGGTCACAGGTAGTGACGGCCAAATGAAGCCTCATGAAGCATTTTCTTTATTTTCTGAGCCCACTAGATGGCGCTTTTTGTTCAACAAAAGGTTGAAAGCACACTGAATTGCCATTCTTTGAGCCTCTCTCTTTAAACCATGAGCGCCATCTAGTGGGCTCAGAAAACAAAGGAAATGCTTCATGAGGCTTCGTTTGGCCATCACTAGTCAAAGGGCACCTTGGAACACAATTAATCAAAATGAATATTTTTAACAGGAAATTTTTCTGTGATTAATTAAATGAAATTAATTAATTCACACTGACTGTGACCTTCAACCAGAAAATTCTAATCAGTTTATTCGTCAGTCTGAGTGGACATTCACGTCCTTAATGTGTTCTTGAGACATCGTGTTCACGAGAATGAGGCAGATGCAAGGTCACACTGACCTTTGACCACCAAAATCTGATCAGTTCATCATTGAATCGAAGTAAACGTTTGTGCCAAATTTGAAGAAATTGCCTCGTGGTGTTCTTGAGATATTGTGTTTACAAGAATGACACAGACAAGGTCACAGTGACCTTGACCTTTCACCTATGACCACCAAAATCTAATTAGCTCATCCTCAATTCCAAGTGGACATTTGTGCCAAATTTGAAGAGATTCTCTTGAGGCGTTCTTGAGATATCATGTTCACAAGCATGGGACAGACATACATAGGGACGCATGTATGGAAGGACAAGCCGAAAACATAATGCTGAAGGCCACGGCTACCGCAAGCATAGAGGGACAAGAATTAATATGTGGCGATTGTGGCGATACGTCATATTGCAGTGGGCTGCCACAAATAAGCAAATATGTGGAAGACAAACAAAAGGAAACGGAGCACGTTCAGTTCCAACAGGCCGCCTGGAATAATCAACTTTCTGAATTAATCAATAATGAAACGTCTTTAACTAAAGATTTGGAATGAAGATCCCAGTGACCAAGGAGCCTCACTAAATGGGTTATCCGCACACACACACACACACACACAGATATGATCTGAAACAAAAGCAGACGGTCTGCTGCTGTGTGTTGCCCTGAAGCCTGACCGTGGCTTTGAAGCCCAGTGAGAGGTCAGCTCCATGCCGGACATGTGATTAGCGAGTTGCTAATGTAATTAATGAAATCAGTGTCGGTGCCGTGCTGTGGGAATGGATCACTTCAGCTTTGATCAGCCACCCATTACGCTCAACCTCACATGGCTTGTTGAAAAATAAAAACATGAACGTCAGCTGACCTAAATACTCGCTTCATATCTGACCTCCTTCAGTCAGACCACAAACGCAAACACACACTGTAAACATCGAGGGAACAGGGAGGGTCTGTACTCATCTGAAAGGACAGGGCAAATATAAAGCACTGGATAGTCCTTTACGGAGGACGAGGGGAGAAATGGGATTTATCAGTCTCGACTGTTTGACCACAATTAAAGTAGAAATGAAGCACCACCAGAGATGGATGAGCGGCGAAGAGGAAACCATGTCCACAAAGGAGAGCAGAGACAAAGAGACAAATGTGCGTGACAGAGAGAGGGGGAATGATAAAGTCACAGTGAGGTCAAGTGAATGCTTCGGGGCGGCCATTCATTTTGCACTCATAGTGTATTCATGTCTTTCCCACATGCTAATGGCTCCATTTACTGCAGAAAAATAGCAACCTACAGTCTGGTAATGAAGCTCCATTCGTTTAAATACCTGAAACCTGACATCACCATCAGTTACAATTAGGGCTGAATTAACCTGCGATTGGGCCAATGGGCAAAAATAAGCTGTGGGCCCCCCATTGAGCCCACTAGATGGCGCTCATGGTTTAAAGAGAGAGGCTCAAAGAATGACAATTCAGTGTGCTTTCAACCTTTTGATGAACAAAAAGCGCCATCTAGTGGGCTCAGAAAATAAAGAAAATGCTTCATGAGGCTTCATTTGGCCATCACTACTTCTCGCACTCAATAGTCGCCATCTTGGCTACGTAGCAAAGGGGAGGGACCACTTTTCAAACTGGAAATGGCAGCCGCACTAAGCACCACTATACTGTTGTCAGGTATAAGCCAGCAGTATGTTTATTGGGTTAATTTAGCAGTCTGTAATGATTTGGTACCGCAAATGCTAATGCTAGTTTGCTAACTAGCTAATTTGCAGTCATCATTTCCGGTGAGTGCACAATGGCCGTGTTTGGTTTGAGACACCACTACCCTGTCGAAATTTGCGCACTACGCCAATGAGTACATAGTGCACATAGTGTACTACATGGAAGTGTACTAATGGAAGTATGTGATTTGAGACACACCATGAGTCATTGTTTTGCAAGTTACATATAAGTCTCTTGTCTTTGCGCTCACCGTCCAAGTCAAGACAGGCAAGTCCTGAGTGCTAACCATTGAGTTTTGAGTCCTAAACAAGTCACAATGCACTCTTCAACAGATGTAATGCCAAAATGAAATTTACAAAAATCATAAATGTTTTTAAAAGCTAATGCTAGCTAAGCATCAGCTCTTTAACTATGTTAATGTTGGCCTTGAATTATTGTTCTCTGTATCGCTTCAAATGTCAAATCAGTCATGATGGGATAAAGATATAAAGATTTTTTTTGAATAAAGTATATATATATATATATATATATATAGATTTGTATATATATATACACAAGTATTTTCGTAATTATTTTATATCTTGCCGTAAGACAAATATAACTGGTAATTAATTTAATATATCAGAATAGGTCTAGGAGAATTAATTATTGTATGACTTTATACTGATGAGGAGCTACATCGTTGACTATTATTAAATTATGGAGGAGGGGTGGGAATAAATAAGTACTCTATATTTCCTCCTGCTCTTTTTATATGATTTGTAAATCAAATCATTATATGTTGTTTACAGTTTTCATGCTTCCTTTAGTAACCTGTTTTTTAATGTCTGTCAACTACTACATGATTATTTTTTGTTTTTTTGCTACTTACATGTGTAAAATAAACTGCTACTAACTAATTAACTAATGAAATGAAGTTGGACATTGCTGCGTCGTTGACTGTACTTTTCAACCTGCACGTTTTGCATACTGCAGTTCAGTTTTTGTTGACCACTACATAGTTTTTGTACGTGAATGTACATAAAAGTTATCTTTGGTTTAATTTTTTCTTTGACAGGTGTTGAGTAACATAACGTTCTTTAGGAGGCAGTTTGTTTAGATGCTGTCCAATTGGTTTAAACAAAGTGGATCTGGGGAGTGTCGACTTGCTGGAAACGAATAATACTAATATTAGTTGATGCAGGAAATGAAGGGAAATAAATTGACTCATGGCGCACTTTATGATAACATACAGTCCAAGTCAAGTCACGAGCCATTGGTGTTATAGTCCAAGTCAGGTAACATCTTTTTTGATCCTGTTAAAACTCTTGCTGCTGCATTTTGGACTAGTTGAAGACGGGATAAACAGGACTGAGTAATACAAAAATATAACAGATTGCACTGGTCGAGGCGGGAGGATATGAAGGCATGGATGACTCTGCTGATCAGAAAGAGAATTGATCTGAGTTTTGTGTGCAACTGCATGAAACTTAATTTTACTACATGACTGATTTGTCTATCAAACTTCAATTCAGAATCAAATCGCACTCTGATATTTTTAACATGGGATTTCAACAGAGGGGGCCAATGGCCAAAGGGTTTGTAGCCATCCAGGATTTGATGTAATAAAGACAGTTGTTGAGGTCAGTTAGTTTGCTGGTGATGTTTGGCTCTAAGGGGAGGTAGATCTGTGTGTCATCGGCATAACAGTGAAAACATATATTATGTTTCTGAATAATGTGGCCTAGCGGAAGTGAATAAATGGAGAAGACGATTGGACCAAGTATGGAGCCTTGGGGTACACCACAGGAGATGGGAGCTGAGGTAGAAAATGAGTTACTGATTGAGACAAAGAAGGATCTGTTGGATTAATATGAGGAGAACCAGTTTAAAGCAGAACCAGATACCCCCACTCATTCCTAGACCAGGACCAACCGTATCCTTTATGTGAGTCTATGGGAAACTTCAATAATAGAATCCATACAGATACAAACCAGTTTGTGGGTGTGTCGGGTCAGCCCTCTGTTTTTTCCGCTCTATGACTGCTGCTCTTTCTGGGCGAGCGGCCGTGCTTTGGCTGGTCACGTGCGCTCGTGCGGCTCAACTGACATAATGAACTCCCAGCTGGAGCTCAGCCAGGAACGAGGCCATGGAGCTCTGTATCGCTCTCATTCATTCTCTCTGGATGCCTTCGTCTTTCTGTTTAACTGCTCTGTCCATCACCCTCTTATTTACACTATCCCCTCATCTCTCTCTGTCTTTCTTTCTCTGCCTTCCATCCTGAAAAAAACGCTCAGGCCCCTTTGCCTGTTTTCCCCACCGATCCCTCACCCCCTCCCATCACGGCATGAATAGTTTTCTATGTCAAGCTGACCCTCATTCGTAGAATATCTGCACCCTCCTCCCTCCATCCACTCCTCCATCTATTCCTCAATCCTCCGTCATCACCATTTGCCCCACTGCCCGAAATATCCGTCAGCTGTCGGCCAAATAAAAGATGGGGAGAAAAAAAAAGGACAAGGGTATGTTGTAAACATCCCTTCAAAGAAAGAAAGAAACCATTCTGCTCCATTTCCCTCCCGTATAAAATACAGCACAGAGGAAAGATGAAAATAAAAAAAGAGAAGGATGTGTGGTCAGACGGGCTGAATGGTGCTGACACATGTGCTGGCAGTCACACAGGGATCACGTCCAGCTGACACTCAGCCCGTCATTCATATGATTCATATTTTAATACCACAGACTTGAACTGATTTTCTCTCCTTTGGTTGTTTATTAGTTAAATCAATATAAGAATTTACAGATTAACGGAGCTGATAGTGGTGGGAGTTTTTTATTTAAACACTAAACATCTTCTCCATCACAAACAAAAGACATGGCTCTGTTTGATGACTGTATACGAGGCTATATATTTATTTGAGGAATTTTACCTCCATTTTGTTTTTTACATTACCATGTCAACTTTTTTCAGTATATTTGTGTCAACGTCTGATCCAAATTAAATTCCTTTTATATCTTGAAGTTCAGCTGTTACTGACATACACCGCTCAGCCAAAACATTTAAACCACTGACAGGTGAAGTAAACAACACAACATCATCTTGTTACAGTGCAATGTTCTGCTGGGAAACTTTGGGTTTTAACATTCATGTGGATGCTCCTTGACACGCTCCACCCACCTAAACACCAGTGCAGACCAGGCACCCCCTCTCATGGCAATGGCACTCCCCAGTAGTAGTGGCCCCCCAGCAGGACAATGCCCCATGCCACACCACAAAAACTGCTCAGGAATGGTCCGAGGAACTTGACAAAGACCCCAAGGTGTCGACCTGGCCTCAAAATTCCCCAGATCCCAATCTGATCAAACATCTGTGGGACATGCTGGTACCCCACCTCACAACCCACAGGACTCAAAAGATCTGAAGCTAACGCCCTGATGCCAGACACCAAGGGACAAACTCCAGAGGTCCTGTGTTCATGCCTTCACAGGTCAGAGCCAAGTCCGGTCCAAGGAGGACCCATCGTGGATCAGGGGGTACTTCTGGGGTATCAGCACGTCTCTCAAATGTTAGATCTGGAGTATTTGGAGGCCAGGTCTGTCATGTTCCTCAGGTCATGACTGAGCAGTTTTTGTGGTGTGGAATGGTGCATTGTCCTGCTGGGGGGCCACTGCTACTGGGGAGTGCCGCTGCCATAATGGGGGATGCCTGGTCCCCATTGGTGTTCAGTTGGGTGGAGCGTGTCAGGTGGTATCCACCAAATAATTGTTGGCATTTTTGTAAAAGACGGATATGTTGCAGTTGTATGTTTATGTATCACATCAACATTTCTAAGGGGACACAGTACAGGAGTTGACTTTGTCATTTAGAGGTGGACAGGATGCCGGTTGGTGTGATACCTAGACGAGATTCCCGCCAATCTGCAGCAACAAAACTGGTTGTTTTTTAGCAACCTGTCACTGTGTTTCCACCATGAGGGTGCCATGAAAAGTGGTTGACTTTGACTGAGACATACAGTGGAATGAATAGTTTGGTTGTGTTTGCAGGTTTTTATTTGTAATAAGTGCCATAACTAAATTAAAGTTAGCTGAATAATTTAGTATAAAGACGAAACTTTTTATTCAAAAGAACAGTGGAAGCTCTCTGAGGTCCCTCTCACCATTTAAAGGCATGAAATGGTTTAGTCCGCTCCTGCGCTAGGATGTGTCTCCAGACACAGTTACACACTGTCATGTCTTCCCCCAAAAAAGAAAACTGGGGATCCAAAAAAGAAAAGAAAGAAAGGAATGTAAGAGAAGGCATACTGACTTTGTTACGCTAGCTAGCACTGCTAGTTGCAAACAGGTGCATCACAACAACACAGAAAGAGGCTAAACCTCCACAAAGTCTGTCCTGCTCCTTAGTACGAGAGTCGGCGGGTCCTTTTGCATCTATCCTCCTGAGAATCTGTGTCCTCATATTAAGACATCACAATTTGAGTTTACTTCGTGATGGCCAAATGAAGTCTCATGAAGCATTTTCTTTATTTTCTGAGCCCACTAGATGGCGCTCATGGTTTAAAGAGATACTCAAAGAATGGCAGTTAAGTGTGCTTTCAGCCTTTTGTTGAACAAAAAGCGCCATCTAGTGGGCTCAGAAAATAAAGAAAATGCTTCATGAGGCTTCATTTGGCCATCACTACCGACAAGGTGCCACCTCCTACTCTGTTTTTGGACATTCACCCATCAATTTGGGGTTCAGTATCTTGCCCAAGGGTGCTTTGGCATGCGGACTGGACCCAGTCTACCTCCTGAGCCACAGCCGCTCCTAATGGCTGAGCCTTTTGAGGACGGAGGATGCTGCACGCTAACTGCTCACTGTATCCGGAGTTGAGTCGATACTGGACTCCTTTAATGATGCCATCTTTTTTTGCTATTCTAGTTAATGAATGAAAATATACCTGATAAGTGAAGTCTACTGGAGATGTGTAACTCGGCTGTTAGTTAATAACATGTAACCAGCGCTGTCCTGAGTTATGAGACAAACACGCAGTATGTCGTCTGCTACACCTGCATAATTAGACTGAGATATTCCTCACATCACTTATGCCTATTCCTAATTAACTGTTTCAAATTTTAAGCGAATTAATAATGGATTTACAACACCGGCCAGCTGTAGTGTCTTTCTGTGCTGGTATGGTTTAGTGTGTGTGTGTGTGTGTGTGTGTGTGTGTGTGTGAGTGAGACTGTGTGTGTCCGTGACAAGGACCACTATCCTCATTTAGGGCAGCAGTTAATTCTGGGATTATCCTTTTTATGAACAATGGCTGGGATTGGGATTATGGGCCGAGGTGGGGGAGGACTGGGACGACTGGAGCATCTAAAGGGGCATTTATTGGATCTCCTTAACAGGACAGATTGCATTGTGTGGCATGTGCTGCTGACAGCACCTAATCCTGTAAAACACCACAATCCGCCCAGCCCTGGCAGCCTCTGCGCTCTATTCATGTCCCACTCCGTACAAACACAGAGGGACATCAGAGAGGCGGACTGTGGTAGTAAAACAAGCAGGCAGCAAGGGAAGTAAGAGTCTCCTTCATTTTCAGTTTTATGTGGCTGTAGGAGAATTTGCCCCGCCCCTCGCACTCAGAGAGCTCTCCTCTGAATTGAAAAGCAAAAATGCATCATGTCTTAATCTTATTGCAGATTAGAAACAGAGTTGGGGAGATAAAAACTGTGCAAGTTAACGTTGATGCAGCCTTAATGAACAAGAAATAAACCGTCTGAATTTCTCCAACACCAATAGAACCGTTAACATCGGAGCTTATCCAACTAGAGCCTGTTTAATACCAGGTTTGGTGCCCATCCCTACCTCCACCTCTAACATGTTGTATTGCTCAGTACAGTCAAGTGAATGTCTGAGCAGTAAAACGCTCCACTGTCAGTGTGTGTGTGTGTAGAGGTCATAAATGACACACGACAGCTGATCCAGAATGTGTCAATACCATCTAATCTACTGGTTTGCCCTCGACTGTTTGAACACAGACTGTCATGTGTGTGTGTGTGTGTGTGTGTGTGTGTGTGTGTGCTTTGGGGGGGTTGAGGGGGATGCAGGCAAAATCCAATATGGCATGTGGAGAGAGAGACGAGGACAGAAAGAGAGAAAGACAGGAAATGAGAGAGACCGTCTTGGTTGGCCTCGCGTGTCATGAAGTGATTCATTCACTCACTCACACACACACACACACACACACACACGCACACACACTCAATCACTCTCTCTCTCACACACATACACACACACACTATGGGAACCAGGTCAAGCATGGCCTAGGCATGACCAGTGAGATGAGATCATCGACAACTGGTGCGGCGACTGTACTCAACACCATACAGTATCACATGCGTGTGTGTGTGTGTGTGTGTGTGTGTGTGTGTGTGTGTGACTCCCACATTCTGGGTCAAACTGAGCGGTGCTCCAGTTGGTCATTATTCAGTGTCACTGATGGGTTTAACACATCAAACTGCTGTTGGTCTGTCTGTCCCCTTCACCTCGCAGCCATAAGCCCGGGACACTGGAAACCCAATCCATCCATATCCAACAACACAATCTGTATGTGTGTGTGTGTGTGTGTGTGTGTGTGTGTGTGTGTGTACAAAAGGACAGAGGCGAGGCACATTGTTGGAATAGCTAGTGTTTGCTGGAGCATTAAAGTTTGGCCTGAAGCTCCGCGGGACTAAAAAAGCTCCGGCTTTATTGCCTGCTCCTCTCTCACACTTACTGCTGTGAGAACATCACACTGTTTACTTCCTGTGGGTTTTCTATGTTTAGTCACGAGCAAACCAAACCTCAGTGTAGTCACCAGTCACACTCTGACACCAACGTTTGTGGCACATATCCTGATGATCACCTCTGGACACTTAAAATAGAGAATTTAAGTGTCTCGGCGACAAAACAGAAAACTCCAAACCAATACCAAAAAACAAACAAACATTTTGAATGTCTGAGCAGTTTAAAGAACATTTTAAGTTTCCAAATATTCAACAGATGTTCATATTTCTACGTTGTGAGTGTCTTGTTGTCCTGCACAGGTCAGATACTCACAACTCCAGGACCAGCACCATCTCAGAAGCCATCTCGTACACCTGGTGGAGGTTGATGACGCGGGGGCTGGATGTGGCGAGCTCCAGCACTGCGATCTCATGGATGATCTCCATCCGGCAGTCTTGGCCTTTCCGTCTCTTCCTCATGAACTTTGCAGCGTACTCGTTGCCTGTGCGTTTCTCCACACACTTTCTGACCACAGCGAACTTGCCCCTGGAAGAGAAGGAGACCATCAGTGCTGTATACACAACGGCCCTGTTTAGTTAACGTATTACGAATTTAGTTACGAATTTACAGCTTCATCTGGACTCAAATGGTAATATGGAAAGTGAAAAAGATATTAGGTAATACAGAAATCATCCATCAAGACAAATCGTGAGTCAGTGGTAAGTTTCCTTTAACTAGTGGTTCATACACTAACTTATCAATCCCACTCAATAACTGTTCACTATTGAGCACTTACTATGTGGTGTCTGTTATATAGGAAGTGGTGACTGAGTGAATGAGGAAGTGATTCTGAACGCAGTGTCAGATGGTGTGTCTCAAATCACATACTTCCCTCAGTACACTTCCATGTAGTATACTGTGTGCACTATGTACTCATTGGCGTAGTGCGCAAATGTCGACAGGGTAGTGTTGTGTCAAACCAAACACGGCCGTTGTGCACTCACCGGAAATGACGACCGCAAATTAGCTAGTTAGCAAACTAGCATTAGCATTTGTGCTATCGTTCGCAGTACCAAATCATTACAGACTGCTACATGAACCCAATAAACATACTGCTGGCTTATACCCGACAACAGTATAGTGGTGCTTAGTGCAAAAAAACGTGAATTTGTACAATGCAGCGACGTTCACGGTCACACAGTCCTCGGCCACCATTTCCATTTTGAAAAGTGGTCCCTCCCCTTCTGCTATGTAGCCAAGATGGCGACCATTGAGGGCCAGAAGTGTCCATACACTCAACTTCTTGACCGTTTTGAGTGCACCATCCGGGTACTCATAGTGCACTGCATTTTTCCATACTTCTCAGTGTGAACGCACTTATGCACTCAAAATAAGTGTAAGTACAGAAGTATGTGATTTGAGACACAGCAAGAGTCTACAGCCATGCAAATGGATCGGTGAGATTACACGTTGATGCTTTAAGCTGAACGCTAATTTTACCATGCTAACAATGACAATGATGAATAGTAGAAACCTCTCAACTTTTGACATGGCGGCTGGGGACAACAAGGAGCCTGAGCTGGCTACAGTGAACACCGTCGTGTTATATAGATGGAAGTTATACACATTTTTTTTGCACTAAGCACCAAAACTATTGTTGAAAAAGAAGCTGTCAGCAATGTGTGATGGGTCTGTAATGATTTGCAAGCGCTAACGTTAGCTTGCTAGCTAACATTCCCTCGCTAGCTAACTTGTTCCTGACTACAGCGACACATATTAATTAGCGCTCAAGTTGAGGCGCAAGTTGTGGGCTGAGATAACGGTCAAATGTTGGTGATGTAAGAAGTACACAGTGTACTACACTGAAGGGTACCAATGGAAGTATGCGATTTGAGACACACTGTCCGTCTTTGTAGCGTGTGGTTGCTGCTAGCATCACTGTGTCCATTTTGAGTTTTGCCAAGTGATAATGCAGTTCGTCATGCAGACTTCAGAAGTGTGGGCTAAATTAAATGGTACTGATTAAATTAACTGGATATCGTTTTAAAAACAAGGGTTGATTGGTGATTTTTGATTTATTTTAATGTCAAATGTAAAAACATCCATAAGGTTGCTCTGCTGCTAAGTGTTGCCTCTGGTACAATGATCATTTCAATCATTTTGAAACAGATTGTTAGTGATGGCCAAATGAAGCCTCATGAAGCATTTTCTTTATTCTATGAGCCCACTAGATGGTGCTTTTTGTTCAACAAAATGTTGAAAGCACACTGAATTGCGCCATCTAGTGGGCTCAGAAAATGAAGAAAATGCTTCATGAAGCTTCATTTGGCCATCACTACAGATTGTACTCATTTTTTAGACAGCTCTTTGAGATTTTAAACTCTTGGGAGGGCCACAGAACCGCACACAAAGTAGAATTACTGCCCCACGGCTGTACCCTGCACACCAGTCAAGTTTCCCTGACAGTTTACATCCATGTCTGTGAAAACATGGCTGCTTCACACACATTATTCCCCCCGACAGCACAGAAGATCTGTACAATCAGCACAGTTTCAAGATTGGAGTCACCAATTCAGTATCTGACTAAATATTTGCCCTTCTGTTCCTGAGATATGACGAAAGTGGACGTTTGTGCCAAATTTAAAGAAATTCCCTTAAGGTTTTCTTAAAATATTGTGTTCACAAGAATGAGACGGATGCAAGGTCATAGTAACCTTGACCTTTGAACACCAAAATCTAATCAGTTCTTCCTCGAGTCCAAGTGGACATTTGCGCCAAATTTGAGGAAATCCCCTCATGGCGTTCTTAAGATATCGTCTTCACAGGGATGGGACAGACGGACGGACAACTCGAAAACATAATGCCGGCACTGAGCCATAAAAAGAAAGAAAAAAAAAAAAGAGTTATTTAGTTGTAGTCTGTAGCAAAGTTGCCAGCGAGAGGATTTTGACACTTCATACAGAAGTTGTCGAGATATTTCCGAAACAAAGTGGTGAACCAACCAACCTGTATCAGAGGACAGAGACTGACTATAGAGATTGTTAAGAAGGGCTTTGGCATCAGAAGTTCAGTTGGAAACACACAGATGGATATTTGGTGTCAATGCTGCTTATAAAAACACAAGTTAAAAACATTTTGTGGATGTCGTTGGCAGTGTTTCCCTTTCTCTTTCAACCACAACCATCTGGCCTGACCCAGTTTGATTCCAGGCTCGAAGGTGTTCTCATGTGATGACCGCAGCTCTGTGTGTGCACACATGTGCTTACTGCCCGGGGGAAAGCCTCTGAAATGCAGCTGGTGATGGAGATGGAGATGACAAGCCCACATTGTGCCTTCCCTGCGGCTACTGTTGGCAGTCAATGCTTCAATAATCAGCAGCAGCAGCAGCAGCAGCCTGGCTGAATCCTGACCGGTCCTCAGCCAAGACACACTGACACACCGAAACTGCTCTCACTTCTTCTTTTAACTGAAGCCGAGACTCTTTTTAGTGACTTGACATAGCTGTAACTGGGATACAAAGATCATAGCAAATAGAAACACTTGTCTATAAATTGATTCGTCAGAAATGGTCAGAAACACAAATGTCCCACTGTACCTTGATGTACGACAGAGAAAAGACTTTTAGTGCTGAATGATTTTCTTGGTCCTTGAGCCTCCAAAGAGAAGTTTAGTTTCAACATAGTTAGTCTTGTTAGTCTCTAACTTTATATAATTTATATATTTAATATATTTAATTTTATTATTTAATAATAAATTTTTATTATATATTATAATATTTATCTATTTATTTATTTTTATTAATCTGTTTTTCTAGCTGGCATATTCTTCTATTTTGTTACTTATTATTTATTACTGTAAGCTAGTCAGTCAACTTATATTTTACCATAATTGTAGCATCATAGCATTAGGTATATCTCAGTGTAGTTGCTCCCCACCTTAGTCGAGTGTGCTGTTTATTTTCATTACAGCATTTGTAGCCTGTGCAGTGAACAGCTGCAACCAACAAAGTGAACTGCACCAAATCCCACCGGCAGAAATAACAACACACTGACTGTCACTCTCACAGCGCATCACAGGAAGGAATATTTCCAAGGTCAATCGTGTGAAATGCAGTTTCAGGACATGTTGAAAGTTCACACCGTTCACCAGCATCGGCCTCTAACAACACTGGGAAGTGCACAGCTCTCAAATAGTTGTCAACACAAAAGTCGTCACTACAACAACTGACAGCTGCAGCAGGAAGGAGACGGAGAATTAGAGAGAGCAAGTGGGAGACAGAGAGAGTCTCCGTGTTGTGCAAATTGTTGTCTCTAATAAACAGTTCAGTCTGGAACACTTTATTTCTATTTGCATTATTATATTTGGTGGTAAGGATCTGTTCTGGGCCCTCTCTGCCTTTCCTAGGGCCTATGCAGAAACCTTAGAGGCCGTATACATGCTGCGTCTTTAACCACCTGGAAAACACAAGGTCAGACACTGGGCGCTACTCTTGTGCCTTTTCTGTGCCAGCTTTCAAGAGCGTGGCAGCAAGTTGCATCTGAGGTTGCTAAGCATCCTCAAAAAGCACTGTGTCATAGCCTATTTACCTGAAATCCTGAGTGCAGAGCCGATCTTCTTCCAGGAGCTGTTTATAAGTGTGTCGGCCTGTCGTCTGTGGGACAGATGTAAAGCTCTGACAGCTCTGCACTAACATGATCAACTTTTCTTCACATTTACCACAGACTGATATTTATGGATGAAGGGAAAGATATCTGTCATCTGTGATTGGTTGGTCCTAGTCACATGACATGGGAATCGCTCTGGCGTTTGAGTGCGCCTGCCGTGTGTCTACATTGAAAACAATGAATTTGAGGGCGCAAAAAATGCAGCATGTGTACAGCCCCTAAGGGAGAGAAAGCAGACCTCCCTGCCCTTCAACGTGCAAATAAGGAAAGCCTGAGGCAGAGAGTGCAAACCTCCCTGCCCTTCCATGCGTCTACATGGAAAGCCCAAGGCAGGGAGAGCAGCAGCAAAGACCCCCCAGGAACAGAACAGAGCAGCATCAATGACAAACAGAAATGACACTGATAAGCCAGACAGCAAAAGGAGGAGCTGGGGTGGAGGCAGGTTGCAAAGCAGCTTTCAGAGGTAGCAGCAACAGTAGGCAGGCCAGAGCAGTTTAAATAGGGCGCCCTGAATGACATTCACCAATTGGTTGCATAGAAGGAATCATGTGATCTATCAGCTGATGTAGCTGGGATGTGGGCTGAGCTTGACATCGTGTCCTGCCTGAACTAATGCTATGCTCAATTAAAATCATCAAAGTAAGTGCCATGTTGCTGTTTTCCAAACTATTGTGGCTGCAATCTGGTTGCTATGGTTATGGATTAACATTTCGTCCAACAATTAGACACACCCTCTCTGTTTGAGACAGTTAAACACGAAGTAAATCAGACTGTGGGGGCTTTGATAGTGATGGCCAAATGAAGCCTCATGAAGCATTTTCCTTATTTTCTGAGCCCACTAGATGGCGCTCATGGTTTAAAGAGAGAGGCTCAAAGAATGGCAATTCAGTATGCTTTCAACCTTTTGTTGAACAAAAAGCGCCATCTAGTGGGCTCAGAAAATAAAGAAAATGCTTCATGAGGCTTCATTTGGCCATCACTAACAATCTGTTTCAAAATGATTGAAATGATCATTGTACCAGAGGCAATACAAAGCAGCAGAGCAACCTTATGGATGCGTTTACATTTGACTTTGAGTTCCTTGTGGTCATTTTCAGACCCTTTTACATTCAGTATAATCTGGTATCTTTTCCCACATGGAGACTTTAGGTGATACAAGTAGTTAAAACTGTAGCGATGCTGCGAAAATCAGCCAAAAAACAAGTGGGAGGACGCAGATCAGACAAAGAAGAGACATCATCCGTGAAGAACAAGGGAAACTGATAACTGAAATCTACATTTCCTAAATGGCTGACGTATCAACTTCCATCAGCCTTTGGTAATTTAGCACAGTGAGATAATATTCCATGCTATGGGGACGGGAATGGCAGCAGACTGACATTGTGACTCAGCACATGCTGTGTACTTTCTGTGGATCAGCTGTCAGCAGAGACACACAGTGATTGTGAGGTTTTACTTGTCCTTTGGTTAAAGTGCCAAAGCGACACCATACAGAGGCCTAAAACAGGAACAGGAGGCGTTATTAAAATTAGTAGCTTGAACTTTAAGGAGATATCTAAAGATCTGCAGCACTTTTTCATACACCACAAACTGGATGTTGTAGGTGAACCTCAAGTTCCGCACCTACACCTAATTTTCACCAGCTCTTGATTGGTAGTGATGGCCAAATGAAGCCTCATGAAGCATTTTCTTTATTTTCTGAGCCCACTAGATGGCGCTCATGGTTCAAAGAGAAAAGCTCAAAGAATGGCAATTCAGTGTGCTTTCAACCTTTTGTTGAACAAAAAGCGTCATCTAGTGGGCTCACAGAATAAAGTAAGTGCTTCATGAGGCTTAATTTGGCCATCACTACTGATTGGCTGAACAAACCTGATTCAGCCTATCTGGTGGGATTGAGAACGATCAGATGTACAGTAGGGGGCAGCAACACGGTTCTGTCAGCGTGGCAAAGGACAAAATCCTCAAACAGCTCAATAGAAAAATGCTTTTTTTTTTCTTCATGTCCACGGTAAAGGCAAATGTTCCCGCCTCAGCCAATCAATCAAGTTCCAGTTTAGATCCATGTCTGTCCAGACCCATATGTAGCCATGACAGGAGACGATACTTCAAATATGGATGTTGCTTCAAAGAAGCTACAAATCTAAAACATGGATGTTTCACACACATCTTCAACCCAGCAGCACAAAACATCTAACCAAGGTGGACGCCCAAGATTAGTGTCATCAATTCCGCATCCAAGTAAATATTCAACTGTTTCGCTTTGTCTGTAGCTTTGTCTCCAGATTTTATGTCAAGACTAGGGATGTTCCTGGTGACTTAATGACAGACCAGTCGACGAGTCTAAAAAAGTGAAAACACTCAGAAAACAGTCACAACTTAGCCGAATTTATTGTAAAGTATTTGAAACATTGTCCCCAAAAATATTGTGTGCATTAAGAGCCCTTTGAAGCCTTTAATCACAATCTTCAACAACCATGTTGGATTTTAAATGCAGCTGAAGTACAAGACACTTTGTGCCGTGTGGTATGAATGTGAACATGACGGCAACTCAGTCAAAAGTTAACCAGTAAAATAACATCAGAGCAGTATCCACACGCAGTACAAACACAAAATGGATGAAGAGATGTGAACACAGATGAACAGAAGTAAATTTAGAATATGTCCTCAGTTTGTTTTCTGTTACTGGGGGAACACAGTGCTTAATATCTGGCAGGACTTCATTATAAATGGGCTTTTTAAATAAACCAACAAACACCTGAAGGTTTTCAGGACCATCACAAAGAAGACTGACGAACACTCTGTGCTACAGGGCCAGATAAAGCATCAGTTATAGTTAGGACCAGCTGGTCAGCACACCAAGAGCAAAAGACATATCTAAGATGAGAATCATCTCACATCTGTCTTTATTAAACCACAGCTAGGAGCAAGAACAGAAGGCGTGAGATTAAAACACAATGAGTCAGACTGTGTGGTAGATATTAAGGACTCGTATCAGGGTACAGAGCATGACAAACAGCTCTGAGCCTGAAGCACCAGACTGGGCTACTTCATCCTCAGCTGGCCTCATGTGAGAGTCATGGGGCTGATGAAGCTGGGAGCTACAGGCTCCAACAGTTACACAGGTTTTCTGATAGTCAGATCCCAGCAGAGATGGTGCCACTGGTTTCTTCATCTTCAAAATTAATTTGAACAACTGTATTACAATACATTCATTTAATTCATTTTCCATAACCACTTATCCTGTTAGGAGTCACGGGGGGCTGGAGCCTATCCCAGCTGACACTGGGTGAGAGGCAGGGTTCACCCTCGACAGGTCACAGACTATCACAGGGCTGACACATAGAGACAGACAACCATTCACACTCACATTCACACCTACGGACAATTTAGAGTCACCAATTAACCTGCATGTCTTTGGACTGTGGGAGGAAGCTGGAGCACCTGGAGGAAACCCACGCTGACACAGGGAGAACATGCAAACTCCACACAGAAGGGCTCCCCCACCCTTGGTTCGAACCAGAAACCTTCTAACTGTGAGGGTGCTATATTTGGCAAAATGTTCACTCTGAGTCAAGAATGAACTGATGAGAATTCAGTGGTCAAAGATCAATGTCACTGTGACCTTACATTTGTCTCATGCTCATGAACGCAATATCTCAAGAAGGCCTTGTGGGAGTTTCCTCAAATTTGGTACAAACATCAACTTGGACTCAAGAATAAACTGATTAGAATTTGGTGGGTAAGGTCAAGGTCATTGTGACCTTGCATCTATCGCATTCTTAAGAACACAGTATCTCAAGAACGCCTTGAGGACATTTCTTAAAATTTGGCACAAATGTCTACTTTAAGTCAAGAATGAACTGATTAGAATTTGGTGGTCAAAGGTCACTGTGACCAACAAGTAGAAAAAAATTCAAAAGGGCACACATCCTTAGTAGTAGATGCCCAGGTGCTGGCTAAGGTACAAATACCTATGTCCTGAATAGGGATGCCACTTCTCCAAAAACATTAAGTACAAACGACCCGTAACATGGAATTCATTCAAACTGATTTGAATGCAGCCCACATTCCCAAACTCCCCACGTTTAACATCTGCTAAAAGAATCAAGAGACTCACAACATCCCACTCTGAGACAATGACACTCCAGACAGCACCGACACACGTGACCTCCACCCATTCTCTCCAATCCCATTAGCTGTGTAATTACCTCTCACGTCACCTTTTACACACATATGGACACTCCAGGTATACAGCTCAGTGTGTGTGTGTGTGTGTGTGTGCACAATTTAACATGTAGATATGTATAACCGTGTGCAGCCTAAAAGCTATTGTGCACACAGCAATATGTTGACGTTAACTGACTTACGGAGCAAATATTGCTGCATTTGTGTTATCAATATGAAGTACACGGGGAGTTTCAGTGGAAAGTTTAATTTACTTTGCTTCTAGTTCACACTCACTGGAAGATATTGTACAAAATGAGGCTGATAACATGTAAGATGAAAGTGGAAATGTAAATACTTTATGCCTATTATCTTGATATAACATCACATGTGTTCATATTGATATTAACATATTAAACCGGGCTGTTAGCACCAATGACAGAGACTTTTTTAATTACTGATGTTAAACAATAAGTCCCAGAATGCTAGCATCAGTAACTCTCAAAGTAAAATCATCAAATATGGTGTCCCCCAGGGATCCATTGTAGGGCTACACCTCTTCATAACGTGTGTTAGCGATATGCCCCTTTTTATCTTGTTAGTATTGGACCTTTTTCCTGTTGACCTATTACGTCACAGACCAAACAATCCATAAACAAGTTAGCTACGGTTAGCTAGCAGCTAACT
Organism: Epinephelus moara; assembly: GCF_006386435.1. NCBI lineage: Eukaryota > Metazoa > Chordata > Actinopteri > Perciformes > Serranidae > Epinephelus > Epinephelus moara. Next base: position 34,425,124 of record NC_065516.1, on the reverse strand, counting down.
GGTACCATGGTGGACAACTTTACAGCTCTGTACATTTCATCCGTCCAAAAAGTCACAGCTCTGGATGTAGATTTCTCCATATTACCAGCTTCTTCTTCTGTTACGCATTTAATGCTATTGGACTTCCGGGTCAAAGCCCGGGGCGGAAACTGCAGAGCATGCTCAGAGTGCCTCGGCCAGTTTGGGTCTGATTGACTTTATGCATGCGACTCCCAATTGCATTATCTGGGTGTGTTAGTAGGACTTTGAGAAATTCGATTTAGTATGATTTCACTCGGACTAACATGCTTACATGTATTTTAGAAGTCCGGTTTTAGTCGGACTGACAGAATAAATTGATCTCCAATGTCACATAAACAGAGTGAATGTTGCAGACACAAATTAAGTAAATATATTCAAAGGTATTCAAAAAGTAAATATAGTCAATACTTTGGGAATGTTTTATAGAAAAGTGTCCATGTTTTTGGGGTATAAAAACTAGAAGTAAACACCACTTACAACCCAGAAACTGCCATGTCAGTCCAAACAGATGAAGAGAAGGTTTATGGTGATGTCTTAGCAACAGAGAATTCTTTAGGTTAAAAGTTGGGAACACTTTAGTTTCTCTGCAGCTTGATTAAACAAAGATGAGACTGTGTCAGACAACAGATCAAAGTCCTTGACTTCGTCTTTTTAAATTTCATGATATGAGACGTGACGTGACAGAAGTGGACAGGACCTTTCACAGAACACAGACAGGCTGATGATCATAGTGAGAAAAGAGAAGGACAAAGAGACAGAGACAGATTGCTGCAGGCGTGTATCTGATCCATGCATACAGAGGGATGCCTGTACTGTAAGATACATGCAATACAGTTGATGCATTCATAAATTAAAAATTGATTTTTCCATTAACATTTTCCTGCAAATCAATTTGTCTCCAGTGTCCCGGGACAGCATACAGAGCATGTAGTTCTGTGGTTGAGGCTCGGTTGACTCATTGTGCAGTGGCAGATTAAGTGGTCTTTTTTAAGGCTTCCTTTGTTTTGAGTTGACTTAAAGGGACAGTTCAGATTTTTTTTCAGTGGGGTTTTGTAGGGTTCTTATCCATAGACAGTATCTAACATACAGTAGATGTCAGTCAACACACTCCCAGTTTGGAGAAGCAGGCTGGAGTCCCATCTAGAAGTGAAGCAATCCACTGCTGTGGACGGTGGCAGCAACTAAACATATTTTAGCCACCTAAAAAATGAATAGCAATTTAGGTGTACACTACTCTGAGAGTATTTCCACTGCTTTACCTTAATGTCAGACAGTGATTTCCAACAGGAACATGAGGCCATTTTATCGCTCTCTTCAAAGCCAGACTCCACTGAGAAAAACTGTGTAAAATTATTGTTTTTCTCAGTGGAGTCTGGTGGATTGATAAGAGCGTAGATGGGGAACTGAAGCCGTTAAAGACTTTCCTGTCGAAATGGGCGGTCAGACAGAAAGGTAAAGCAGTGATAATATTCTAAATATAGCATGAGCTTAAATTGTTATTGATTGTTTTAGGTGGGACTTTTGTAGTGGCTAAAATACTGTCCCTTTAATGTGTTTGAGGGTGGCACCACAGCTCAAGACACAATCAAGCTCTGATTTTTATTTTTCACTTGTCATATCTTAGCATCCTCTCTCCAAGTGATCGTGGTTCAAAGACCCCTGACAGCAGAGTGTATTGGCGTGGGTGTGGCGTTGCGTCTGGGGACATCAGATAGAGGCTGTTTGGTTTGGGAGTCTGGGCCCGCTCTTTAGAAACCATACTGGGCCACCACAGCCTTTTCTAAAGCAGCGTCAGCACATTTCCAAAGCCAGCAGCCTCATTCACAGACTACACCCTGAAAAAGATGGCTTTTGTGTGTGTGTGTGTGTGTGTGTGTGTGTGTGTGTGTGTGTGTGTGTGTGTGCGCGCAGACCAAGCCAGAGGTGATGGCACAGTTACAGCTACCATAAAGAACCAGTCTAATGGACGCCGTGGCTGCAGAGAGCCTCCAGTGCTCTGTGTGCATTAATACACTCATATCTCACAGAGAGCTGCAGCAGGTTTCACCAGCTGTTGGCCTATTTATAGTGTCAGTGTTTAACTGCTGAAGGTTTATGCATCACTGATTTAAAACGTGTTGCACCACACAAACTAGTCTACACAGAGCTTAACTCTAACCGTTAATATTCAAACTGCAGTTAAATAGTTATCGTCCAGTTCATCTTGCTGGAGCGATTCATCAAGCTTAGATATCTTTAATAACTTTCAGGGTTTTTAATCTACCCTGATAAAGTGTCCTGAAGCTTTTCAGACACTATAATGACTCCTTACAAGCTCCATGACACTGAAGGTTTTTATGATGCCTCTTTGCTGAGAGTCACATGATTTGCCGTGTCCTCTGTGTCCTTTATTCAGTTACAGCTTTTAACAAAGCTGGATTTATGCTGCAGTCACTGACTGATGATTACGATGTAGTCGGTTTCATTTGATATCATACTGTAGCTAAAGGAAGCACTTCCTGATCTTCATCTTTGATGGACAATCTAAATCTACTTACAACAAAGGTAACACAGCCTTTTAAGTCTAAATTGCCTATTAACATAACTAATACATCTACATGAGCACATATTATATTAGTTTTACTCTGCAGTAGGCTGTTTATGATTATTTGGTACTTTAACTCTGCAGCGCTGGCAATGAAAGCCAACAGATGAGTCCATGTACTTTTAAATTCTACTGAGGTTCAGCTAAATGTGGAAGAAAAGGCGCCAGGCCGTAGACATATGACGCACATTTTAGCTGACAAAACATTAAAACTTTTTTCTTTAAATATTTGTATAGGCTACATGTTTTTACAACTGGAGAATGGAAGAATCTCTTTAGACGTACAACAACGATAAATAAAAAAATAAAATGTTAAAAAATGACTCATTTTTATTATTATTCATTTTTCTATACTTTTTTTGTAAAGAAACAAAAACAAAAAGAGCCACGTGAGGCTACAGGTTGCCTTCCCCTAGCCTACACTCTGCAGTTACACATCCAAAACACTAGTTGGCAGTGAGGTTTCTGTGAATTGATTCAAAACACACATTAAACACACATTAAACATGTCTTAATAGAGACAGTTTCAAACACAAGTACACAAATCAGCTTCACTATAACTCACAGCATTCACAGACAAACACTTGTCTTTATCTGGACACATTTTCCCCACAAATACAACATGCTAACGTTATTAGCACAAGCCTATGGCATTTTACATTGTATATATTAGCCTAGCGGCTAGCAGAGATTTCCTCTACTTGTGTGTAGCCAGGGACAACAGCAACATTTACCAAAGATGATGTGACAGAAGTCGGCTCCATTACAACTCACAAGGTTCACTGACAAAACAACTGTCTTATACTAAACACGTTTTCCATACAACATGCTAACGTTATTAGCGCAAGCCTATGGCATTTTACACTGTACAACTTAGCCTAGCTACTAGCAGAGATTTCCTCTGCTCATATGAAGCCAGGATAAATCCCACACAAGACTTAAAATGCTGTTTTTGTGGAGGCTTTATTGTCTTCACAATTTATTGTTTCTTATCTGTGAAATTAAATTAAATAAAAGCTTTGTTTCCACTGAGCGAAATGGTGTCAGCTTACAGAGACAGACAGGAGGTCTGAGTCGTGATGTGTAGTTACATTTCTGGACAGGTGCACATCAGGCTACAGCGTAGGCTTTGCTGTAGGTACGACATCAGTTCAGCACAGAAGTATAAATGCCACTTTAAACCACGTCAGTGAATCCTGGCTCTGTGTGGAGGCTGTTTGCAGTCTCATAGCTGGGCTCTGTGTCAGGCTGCCAGGCGGCCCTGGATGCATTTAATGAAATAAAGATTTTCACTGGCTCGGAGCCAAACACCGCCACTGGCATCAACAGATTTCCCTATGTGCACACCAGAGCTGGCTGATGCTGTGCATCCTCCTGTCATTGTATTAGTCACTGGTGTCAGAGCCACAAACACAGGCAGGACGAAGCTAACTGAGACGCAGCTCTGAAACTGTAGGTTTTAAAGTTAGGCTACATTTCTACAGTATACAAAGACTTTACAGTTAATAACCATGAAGCCGGGGGTTTCCCTGCCATTATACAACGTAGGTGCCAAAGCATTTTTGATATGGTAGATAAGCAGATGTACTCAGTATGATAACCGTCAACTTTTATATCACGGTATAGTACCTTGAAACTGGTATATCGCTGCAACCCTACAAGACATTTGCCATGTATTTTAAAACTTATCAGTATCATCTTTGCTTGAAGAGACTCTGGTGTCAGAGTCAAGGGTTGGTTTAAGGTTTACCTCCCTACAAAGCATATAAGACTGAAATAGAATCAAAATTACACAGAATGAAAATGTAGGTCTTTCACAAATTTACCCCCCCAGAAAGTAACTGTATCCTCAGCCATGACGGTGGGCTCCTGGAGTGAAATCCTGACCAGGGTGGTTCTGTGCAATCACTAAAGAGCTCTGCCTGGGACCATATGGGCTAATAAGAGAGTGGCCTTTTCTGTCACTAAGACCCATCATGGAAAAAGCTTTGGGTCTTAACCATATGGAATTCACTGACTGCTTCACCATTGTCGTAGTCACTAAAGGAGCTTGGCTGTGGGCCATCTGGGACTCCCACTGCAGAGGGGTATTGGAGGGTATTACCTTAAACTCCCCCATCCTCAGCCCACCCTCACTCCTGTTGGTGGTCAAACAGCAACCATTCTAATACACCAGTTCAACCTGTTCACAATACTGTGTTTATATATGCATGTGTATATTAATATGTACAGCAAATTACGCCAGTCAGTACAAGTCAGTGGTCTGTGATGTGTCTGCTCTCTTGAGAGGGTAGAAAAGAGGGGGGTTGGTCAGTTGTCCGTTACTGTCCTTCTTGAGCCTTTGCAGGCCGTTTCCTGCCCCAGATCAGAGTCCTCCTGTGAGACTGTGAAGGTGAGGTCACCAATATTTGCCACAACATGTCAGAAAGATGGTAGATTAGATCACCCCAATGCGTCATGCAGTGTTCCCTGATTTAAACCAGATGGCCCCTTCTCTACTTCCGGCCCCTTTGCTTGAACCAAACCCATCGTCGAATTTGGCCATTTTGTTCTCGACTACACTACAGAAAATCTTGGTCGACTGAAATTCTACCTACTCTTCAACCAATCGATTGGTCGATGGGGAAAAAATATTCTGCACATTATCTCTAGATTAACTAAATGGGCCACGGTGCACTGAGTCTGGTAGGGTTGTGTGTCCACCAAAGTGTTTTTGTTCCTCTCACAGAGCTCGACAGTAACACTTGCCCAGGGCGAGTTAACTCTGTGTTCAGGTAAGTGGAATACTTGGAACTGGAATTACCGCCCCGTGGTTGTTTGCCTCAACGCACCAGTCCAGTGTCTCTGACAGTCTCCATCCATGTCAGTGAAAACATGGATGCTTCACACACAGAAGATTTATACAATCAGCACAGTTTCAAGATTAGAGTCACCAATTCAGTATCTGACCAAATGTCTCCCCTTCTGTTCCTGAGATATGACGCTGAGTAACAGCCACAAAAGTGTTTCATACAGAACATTATGGACATAAAATGTTATAAATTCATCATTTTATCCTGTTAGACATTTGTGTGAGATATTGTCATAGTTAACATATGAATTCTTGAGTGACGGCCAACAAACATGTTTTGGGAGGTCACAGTGACTTTTGATCTTTGAACACCAAAATCCAATCAGTTCATTGTTGAGTCCAAGTGGATGTTTGTGCCAAATTTGAAGAAATTCCCTTGAGGCGTTCTTGACATACCACGTTCACAAGGATGGGGCAGCTGTATGTACGTACTCACACAGTGCAGCTATCGCCATCTAAACCTCCAGCTGAGGTGCGGGCACAAGGCCGTCTATCCACTAAGTGTTGAACAGGACTGATGATAACAATCTGACATACTAGACATCATAGAAGTATCTCTGGGGTTGACGATGTCATTTCCAACATTACATTACTAAGGATAAACATCTCTGTAAGGCTGCATACGAAACAGACTTACTGTTTTTAGCCCAGTAGCTAACGTTAGCCATCTCGCCACTCCAACAAGGGCTCTGTTGTGATCGTATCCATTCCAGAAGCTTTGTGATCCAGGCTTGAGCATCTTTCACATAGTAAAATAAATCCAACACTGGATGTCTGTGATTATTTATCCATTTTCCAAGAGTTTAGAGTTGAACAATGTTTAACTTTGGGTGAGACACTATGCTTGTCACTGTCACCTGCCGTCCAATCACAGTGGAGAAGTGACGGGACAAATACCACAAAGACCAACCGTCACATAGGACATCTACAAGTGCTGAACAACCACCACACACCTTGATGGACACACAGCCTTCTGAGAGTAACACCACCGATTGTCTGACCAATGAGAATTTGGTCGTAAACGAAGCTTGTATTTCACAGATAAGAAACAATAAATTGTAAAGACAATAAAGCCTCCACAAAAAATGCATTTTAAGTCGTGTGTGTGATTTATCCTTCGGGATTTATCCTGGCGTCGCTAGGCTAATGTATACCATGTAAAATGCCATAGGCTGGCGCTAATAATGTTAGCATGTTGTATTTGTTTGGAAAACGTGTTTAGTATCAGACAGTTGTTTTGTCAGTGAACCTTGTGAGCTGTAATGGAGCCAAATTATGTACCGTTACCTTTGTTAAATGTTGCTGTTGTCCCTGGTTTTATATGAGTAGAGGAAAAGTCTGCTAGCTGCTAGGCTAATTTATACAATGTAAAATGCCATAGGCTTGTGCTATAAACATTAGCATGTTGTATTTGTGGGGGAAATGTGTCCAGATAAAGACAAGTGTTTGTTTGTGAATGCTGCGAGTTATAGTGAAGCTGATTTGTGTACTTGTGTTTTAAAGTGTCTCTATTAAGCCATGTTTAATGTGTGTTTAATGTGTGTTTAATGTGTGTTTTGAATCAACTAAACTTTACAGCACTTCACACAGTCCTCCACCGCCGACTAGCGTAACTGCAGAGTGACACAGACACACCAACGCAGAAGTAAAAATAACGTACAGATTTTTTTTTTCCCCACGACTAATCGATTAGTTGAAGATTATGTGCGACTTTAGTCGACCGAGATTTTCTTTGGTTGACTACAGCCCTAGTCACCAGGATCATATGATGACACACACACACAGATTTACAGGGTGAAAACAATACCGGCCATCATGATGCTGTCGTGACTGATGATCTTTGCTTTCAAGACGTCACGTCCTCTGATCTTTGCCGATCAGAGGACGTGACGTCTTGTGTGGAGCTTGAACATGGCTCTGTGTAGACCCAGAGAGACACTCGGAGGAATCAACCAACACACGACCGGTCAACTGTGAGGAGAGGTGTGAGCGGGGCGGCATCTATCCATGTCTCAGTCGAGGAACTGCTTGCTACACACATCACACTTCACACTTTATAAACACACACGCTGCTGGAAGGCTGCGCTACAGGCCGAATGTTCTGCGTGATCGTTTGATGATCCTGCTTCAGTGTCAGGCGCCGCTGTATGTGCGTAATGTGACAGAAGCTTCTATACAGACGGAGCAGATTCAGTTTCAGCTCAATAAAGAAATACAGCAGAGTTTTCTGTCAATAAATACTGAATTCATTTAATAATCAATAAGAGAGGTCTACATTCCAGCAGACACTCCACTTGATGATGTTTATACTCCAGGTAAAAAACAACAAACCAGCACAGGGCCAGACAAACCCCGGTTTATGTCCGAGGGTTTAATCTGGAAAGGCCTCATGAATGGAATTCCACCGCCGAGTTCAGAGGGCTCAACCAGGGAGCTGGCCAAGAGTCAGCCAGGGAATAAACACAAGTTGTACGGCAGCCCCTTCATCTGTTATTACGCCGATTAACAGCCAGAGGAATGTCCCCGCTGAAATCCACCGCTGAAAACAACAGCCTCAGCAACACGCCGACCAAAGAGAACAACCATCAGAGCTGGACGAGATCCTAAACTGATGTGATTCCAGTCTATTCTGTTACTGCTCCTACAAGACCATGATGATGCTGCAGCTTTCATGTCTGTATTCCCATTTCAATTTTTCCTTTTAATTATCTCCTAAGTATGTCCCAATAGGTTTTTATTATTGCAACAGCTTTTAATTATTTCAGCTTTGTTTCTGAGAAAGCTGGAGGGAGGACACTGGAGGAGCCGAGGATCAAACCGCTGACCATGCGATCAGTGAACGAAAGAAACAAAGATGGAGGCACCGGAGGAAGAAATCAGAAATGTGCTGTCAGCGTTTAAATCAAACGTCTCGACTTATTTTGGATTCTTTACCACAGAAGGAAAGAAGGACTTGGATATGACACACGAGAATAAAATACTGTGTGAATGCTACAGACATGAGGGCTCACCTCACACTCTCCAGAGACAGCGTTAGCCGCTGACGGCCAAGCTAACGTTAAACCTGCTCCACTGCCAAAATAACCAACACTGGAAACACTTAGCTCGACACAACTACCATCAACTGTGAGAGTGAAGATAATAACACAGTCCATCACCTACTTCCTGTGCAAAGATCTACGTCCATACAGCGCTGTTGAAAACCAAGGCTTTTCTTACACGCTAAAAACATGTGAACCTGGAGACCGCTGTCTCATGTTCTCCAAACTACAGCAGGACATTATCTGACAGAGGACAGACTTGATTCATATTAGCCTGTATAAAAACGTTATATAAAGGAGGGAGAAAGAAACAGATCTTATCTCCACAGGTACAACTAGAGCTTCCCTCTGATGGTCGACCAGAAAGGTCATTAGTCGGCAAGATTTCATCGGTCGCTTCATTGCAGAAAAAAAACAACAACAAACAAACGTGAAACTCTATCAGGAGCTGCACCTCGTCAACATAAATCCAAACCTATATGACTGTGTGACTTTAATTTGAAAGGACAGACACAGGAAGTGTCCACGCTCAGCAGTCAGACAGGAGTCAGGTTAATTTCCAGGGCTGGTACCTGCGGTTATTCCACAGGCTAGTTAATAACATGTCGGGCAGGAAATCCAAAGTGTGGGATCATTTTGAGAAGGTGAAGGACGAACCCAAGGTGATATGTAAACTCATCTTCATTGGTCGACTACAAACATGACGTATCATCTGAAACATGGAAGTAGCTACATGCCCATTAGCCCACAGCGTCATTAACAGGCGGCTCGCTCAGTGTGTGACGTGCACTTGTAGATAAAATATAGGCCTATATTAATGAAGGTTCATTAGTACGGTTTGTATTTCTCTGTAATGTAGCACAGTGTTAACAATGTTACTGATACTATTCTTTCTCACACCTTCAACTCAAACCACCAAAATATATCATTTAATCATTACGTTCATATCAGAAACATGCAGGAGACTAGTCCACTGATGGACCCTGATGATGACTATTGGTCCACTACGAATGTCCTCAGCTCTAAATACAATGAGAACACCCGTTTGATCTCACGTAACTTGTGGTGTTCATGAACTTGAACACATGAACTGATGTCAGCTGATCTGCTGACTATAATGCTGCAGATCAGAGTGGCACTGCAGATTAATATAACCTTTCATGTTGTTCTGTGGCAGCTAATCTCAGTCACAATGTCAGGTCATGCATTGTAAAGCCACACACACACACACACACACACACACACACACACACACACACACACCCTTTCTTTGTTGTGGCCCTCTAAGACTCAAACATACATATCTGTACAACAGGAGCTTTAGCGGCTGAAATGACTCTAATTCAGTCTAACGTCAACTCTTATCTCTGGAGCTGTACCTGGGTCAACACACACACACACACACACACACACACACACACATAGCCACAACACTGTTATCTTTGTCACAGAGCTGACAGTGAAGCAGTTCAATGTGACTCCAGTCCCTCTGTGGGTCATTAGTCATGGTAAAAGCATATTCCAATCAAAAAGGGATTGGCCTTGTGACTCTGGTCGGGGACAGACCCGAGATCAGTGTAGCCGACAGGATGGAGGGCATTTCCTCTACTAATTAACCCTGAAGAAATCCTGTGAAACACTAGCTGGTCAAAAGGGGAACCAGATCTGAAATGGACTGGATCTGACTTTCCAAGTGTCAAAGATAAACCATCGAATATGTTTTTTGATTTGATGACAACAGCTTCTGATGCATAAGGCTCTGAAGCAGGAAACAGCACTTCAAAATAAAAGCTCTGTGCTGGAAATGATCTGTCCTTAAAAATAAAGTGTGTTTTTTTACAGAGTTGATACACACACAGTCACTTGATCCATTAAGAGAGGACCTGCGGCCCACATTTGGACCGTGACCCACCAGTTGGGAACCACTGGCCTAAGGGACTGTTCTTTATTTATCAGAGGAGGGTGGTAGCTGGGGTGTGATGGTTTTTTTTGACCCTCCCCAAAGCTACAGATATTTTTTCTTGAGTCTCCCTCAGTGACTGGCGGAAAATGCACGACCGTCCCTCCACCGTAAATTTAGTTATAAGCTCCCGTTGATATTCTACAGTTTAAAGTTAAAAGACGAAGACAAAATCCTGGAGTTGAAAGAAGCCTCGGATTTTCTCTCTTGTGATGCATGCTGGGTTTTTTTCTGGCCAATATTTTAAATAAAACACAGATATTGATTTTGATGATTGATTTTTAAGTGATATGGTTTGTTTTCTTTCTGACAGGAGCATTCGTCGCACACGATGTGTCCAAGGACCGTCAGGAATTTGAAAACTGTCTTTAGTTTCTAGCTGTGATAATCGGTGTCGTTTTGGTGATTTTTGAAGAAAACATGTCCTCCAAACCCGCCTGCGAAGGGATGTTCAAAAAATCTGCGGTAAAATAAACACAAAATACAACCATTTAAATTTGTATGCCCCTCCCCTGAGCCAAAATAAAAAAAATTAAATCATCAGTCCCTAATCAGCGCTCGAGAAGTTATTTGACATGCCTCCCTGTTTTGCACCCCTCATAAGTAACGAACAGTCCCTAAATCATTCTGTCTGCAGCTTGACTCCATCACACTAATCGGGCATGGCTATGGCCTGGGAGACAGCCCAACTGTTCCACTGCCAGCCCTGACAAGTACACAACAACAACAACAACAAGTATTTGAACCATAAATTCACCAACGTTGCTGAGAGGATAATCAGTTACTCCAAAAAGCGAAGCACAAATGTGCAGCATTTTATAACTGGCAGGTCCATAAAGAACATAAAAAATGAAAATACATATAAATAATAATATAAATAAATGCCAATTACCAATTAATTTTATTTATTTATTTGTTTTATTATTTTAACTAACATATCAGCTCAGTTGACATTCAAATTTTCTGACCTCTTCTTTTTTTTTTTTTTTAAATTTATTTTGCACCACTCCGCAACAAGTAACAAACAGTCCCTAAATCAACAACAACAAACATTTGGATCATAAATTCACCAACCCTGCTGAGAGGAAAATTATTTACCCCAAAAAGTGAGGCACAAATGTGCAGCATTTGATAACTGGCAGTTCCTTTTTCTCTCAATAAAGAACATAGAAGATAGAAACAAATATAAATAATAATATAAATAAATAAATCAATTTAGTCGAAATTCACATTTTGTTTCTTCCTCTTCTTTTTTTTGAGCACCACCCCCTCATAAGTAATGAACAGTCCCTAAATCATTCTGTTTGCAGTTAAACTTTATAAAATATATAAATAATAATATAAACTAATAATGAAAAACAATAAATAAACATTACAATCACCAATTTGTATCAACTTTGGCGGAAATCTAATTTTCTTTTTTGTTTTCATTTGTTTTTTGTAACTAACTAATTTTCTTTCTTCTATTTTTTAATTCATTTATTGATTAATTTAAATATTAACCACAGTTCCGTGCAGCCAGCCAGTCCGTCTTACCTTCCCAGCTCCTTCCCGGGGATGATGGTGTAGTGGTCGGTGAACGGCTCGGTGCTGATGGTGGTTTTGATGTCGGACAACAAGCCGCTGCCGCCGCGCGCCTGGCTCGGTTCTGCCGCCGGGCTGTGCTGGAAGCGGGTCCGGCTCCTCGAGGTCCCGGCGCGAGGACATTCAGGTATCATGACGTCGCTTTTTAACGGAGCTGTTAGTGACCGAACGTCCGGAGAAGTGTCACACACTGAAACACACTGATATCAAACACCGCAGCTGAGCCGCAACTTCAAACAAACATCCGCGCGACAGACACAGATCACTGACCGGAAGTGAAACACTTAAAATCATCCGCATAGTTTAATATGGTTTTAAAGAGGCTCATTTTGGTGCTGTGGAGTCTGGACCCGGCTCTCCGTCTGTCAGCGGACCTCAACTCCTCACTGACAAACAAAGTGAAGCGGAGCCGAGCGCTCCGAGCTGCTGATGATTGACAGGTGAGCTGACCAATCAGAAGGCGAGATGAGGAGAGCTGCATTCATATGGAAAATAGGATGAAGCGTTGTTCAGACTGATGCAACCACACAATATTAAACACTGAGCAAGTAATTATGAAATAATTAAATTTAATTAAAATATACTAATAATTAATTTAAAATAATTATTATGAAAACAGGAGTTAATTGTTTTAACAACAAATAATTCATTCAATTATTTCTGACATGATTTGTAGTTGCAAACAGGTGCATCACAACAACACAGAAAAAGGATAAACCTCCACAAAGTCTGTCCTGCTCCTTTGGAAGAGAGAGTCAGTGGGTCCTTTTGCATCGATCCTCCTGAGACCCTGTGCCCTCATTAGCACACTTTGAGTTTACTTGACCTTTCATGATGGCCAAATGAAGCCTCATGAAGCATCGTCTTCATTATCTGAGCCCACTAGATGGCGCTCATGGTTTAAAGAGAGAGGCTAAAAGAATGGCAATTCAGTGTGCTTTCAACTAGTGATGGCCAAATGAAGCCTCATGAAGCTTTGTCTTTATTCTATGAGCCCACTAGATGGCGCTTTTTGTTCAACAAAAGGCTGAAAGCACACTGAATTGCCATTCTTTGAGCCTCTCTCTTTAAACCATGAGCGCCATCTAGTGGGCTCAGAAAATAAATAAAATGCTTCACGAGGCTTCATTTGGCCATCACTACTTATACTTCACTCCACTTAACTTAGACCTGTTGTCCTCGTTCATGGACACTTTTCTGTGCCATCTAGTGGCAGTAACAGCACAATACTAATCGATGTAAAAACAAGATGGCAGCCGTCTCTGCCAAGTCAGTCTGCAGCTGATCCCGACACAAAAGACGACAAGATCCAAAACCTGATCACATTATGGTTGAAACTTGTTTAGAATAGAAGAGAATAGAAAGTGGGAATCAGAATCGCAATCAGAAATACTATATTGATCCACGAGGGGAAATTGAGAATTTGCTGAATTCGCATCTAATCACATCTTCACATGTAGTTTGCTTGCGCCAATTGTTTTATTCGCGCCCAGTGTGTAACATTAACATCTTGTTTCAATGCATTGTTCTGCTGGGAAACCTTTGGTTCTGGCATTCATGTGGATGCTACCTGATGCGCTCCACCCACCCGAACACCGTTGCAGACCAAGTAAACCCTCTTATGGCAACGGCACTTGTGGAGGTGTTGACCTGGCCTCCAAATATCCTTGATCCCAATCTGACCCGAAATTTAAGGGATGTACTGGTGCCAAAGAGGTACCCCCGATCCGCAGTGGGTCTTCTTTGGACCAGACTTGGCTCTGACCTTTCAAGGCATGAACATAGGACCTCTGGAGGGTGTCCCTTGGTGTCTGGTGCCAGGGCGTTAGCTTTAGGTCTTTTAAGTCCTGTGGGTTGTGAGGTGGGGTACCAGCACGTCCCACAGATGTTTGATCAGACTGGGATCTGGGGAATTTGGAGGCCAGGTCGACACCTTGAGCTTTGTCACGTTCCTCAGACCATTCCTGAGCAGACTTTGTGGTGTGGCATGGGGCATTGTCCTGCTGGATTGTCCTTGCCCAAAGTTTCCCAGCAAAACATTGCACTGTTACAGGATGATCAATGTTGTTCACCTCACCTGTCAGAGGTTTTAATGTTTTGGCTGATCGGTGTGTGTTTACTTTACATAAACTATAAAACCACAGATGAGCTATAAAAAAATATGCATTTGAATGAATATTTTATTTGGTATTTTTGTCACAAAAAAATGATTGAAATCTGATGATTTCTGGGTAATATGTGCGTTGATGTCGTCCAGTGTCAAGTCGTAGCTACTTCAGATGTGAAATCTCGAACTGGGCTCCGTCCTAACTACCATACACCACTGCTCCATGTCTTTTATTTTCTGTTACAGTCCGTCCAACATAAAAACCCAAAAGCAGCGAAGTAACAAAGTGAACTTTTTATTGAGATTCATAAACAGTTGTATGGTGTGGTGGAGCGATAGCACAGCCTGAGTATTTAGCAACCCGTTCTCAGACAGATCAGAACTGAACCTTTCAACATTATGTACATTACAGCGTGTGTGTAACCCACACACACAGAAACAAAACAAAAAAATATGCATGCTTCAGTGTCCATCCAGTCATTCACATAGTCCCTTTGTTAAATTAAATTCCCTTCTTTTTAAAAATGAAAATAAATAGCTTAAAAAACACAAACACCAGACAGCTGCTACAATTTTCCACCACCTTACCTTTCTGTAGACGTCCCATGATTCTTTACTTCCCCAAAAGCTTATGGAAATATTTCTATAATAGCTGTTGTTGATGAACTCTTATATCAGTTTATTATGGGAGTGTTGTGAACCATTTCTTTTCCAGAACTACGTGTTTAAGATCTACAATGTATGTATTCAAAATATCCAACCAATAAAACGAAGACCTCCATACAGTCTTTACATTTTCAACAAATTACATACAGAAATTTGTGTTTTTTAATGCATGTCATTTGTTGCGGTAAACTGCCTGAAGCACTTGCTGGATTCATGCGGCTCAGAAATTTATGACACAGTGAGATATCCATGACGTGGAAGAAAAATCCTGACATAACCTGACGACGCCACCGGAGGAAGTGGTGAACAGAAAGAGAAATATACATGGAAACAGAACCGAGCTCCACCGCAGCACATTTCCTACACCGAGTGACAGAAAACCGGCCAGCTTTAGAGATAATAGAAAAGACACACATATCAAAACGCAAAGGCTTCAAAGTGAAGGCATACTCTTTGACTGATGCTTCTTATCGTATCATCAAAAAACTGCAAACAAACAAAACGTTTGAGGAAAGCTTCAGGACTTCCCCTCACTTATAAATACAATACAGTATAAATAACAGTACAAAAGATTGTAGAAAAAAAAATACAGGGAAGATGCAACATAATCACAGCCTTGTCCTCTTGGTCGTCGAGGTGCGTGGGTAAGGCCTCGCCGAGGATGACTAAAGTACTTCTGATCTGACTGCCTGTACAGTGAGTTTAACAGGAGAGTAGGACGGTTATCTAATTCTAATCATTCTTAAATTTACTTAGACTAATCATATACGTAGAGGTCTAAAGGTCTGCAAGAACTAATCAGCAAAATCCTGTAATTCTGTGCCCCAAAGTGAAAAATTCTGTAGCCAGCAAATAAATCAGATAAAGCACCATTTAGGACTTTCAAATGAAAATAAGAGAAGTTTTACGAATTCAACTGTTGTTGCAGAAATTAGTACCAGATTGTGTCATGAAATCCGACAGGCTGCTGATGGTTAACGGCGGTCAAAAGTTCAGCTGTGGCCGAATCCTGTGGACGTGTGTGCAACACTTCGAAGGTCGCATCTTAGACCTACTTAGACTACTACTTAGTCCTGTTCAAGGCCAGGGGCTGGAGCCTATCCCAGCATGCATTGGGTGAAAAACAGGGAAGGATATTGTTGTCAATCTCTCTCAAAGCTAACAGACAAATGCGTTTAACCCTCTGTACACCAACTGTGTCAAGGGTACCATATCTAAACCCTAACGCCAGATAAGAACGGATATCGGACGATCCTGTGAACCCCAGATAAAGTTCAATGATTATGCTTTTTTTAACATCCAATGGCAACAATCTGCCAAATTAACAACATCTGCACATGGCAGCCATGGTATGGATTGTCATCATGGAAAATTGACAATGGTTCAAGTGTGGTTAGGGTTGGGCAACCAAAGCTCTTTTAAAGTAGAGCGGCGCTGACATTTTTGTGGAGGCCAACCCGGAAGTTGACATCAGTCTAGTTCCCTCGTCAAAAAGCCATCAGGATTTTTCAACTGGATTTTGGATTACTGCAGAAAAAAGGTCTGTGGCAAACAAACGTTTACGATACTCACATGTTTTGTTCACCGAGATAATCGTCACAGAGTTATATTTTTTGAATTGTAAATGTAATCGCTGGAAGTAAAAAGATAATGTTAGGCTATAAGCGCCACTGGGGCGAGGGGCGGTGGCTCAAGAGGTACAGTGGGTCGTTCACTGAGTGGAAGACTGGCGATTCCATCCCGGCATGTTGAAATATCCTTTGGCTGAACCCCAAATTGCCCAAATTGCTTGTAAGTGCATGTAAATGGTTAACTGAGTAGCAGCCGTGTGTGGATGAATGAATTTAACATGGAGTGTAAAAAGGCTTTGAGTGGTTGGAAGACTCAAAAGGCGCAAGTCCATTTACCCTTTGAACAAAATACACCATGGTCGCATGACTTCAACGTCACCACCACAACTAGGCTGTAGAGCCAGGTTCGGCGTGATGACGTCCTGTAGTCTCATTTAGCCACTTGAAAGCAAAGACAAGGGGTACAAGTGGGTCAGCAGGAACCCATCTGAGGCATAGTGACGTATCTTATGCCGTAGAAATGAGAAAGTCTCTTAAGCTTGTGCTAACCACAGACCTTATTTCAGGCACCTAACCAGAAACTCATTTAAAAAAACCCATTGACTTCAAGACGAGGGAACCTGAAGTGCAAAAATGCTAACTCCTTGTCCTCATTCTTGCACCTTGAATTGCATTCTTGAATGAAGTACACGATTGGTATATTGGTATCACTTGAAGGTTACTGGTATCGTAATTTACCCAGCCAATGCCCAGCCCACACCCCAAGTTTTTATATTCAAACTTCATACCCTACCCTGACTCAAGTGACATCATTTTAGGACATTTATCAGACACTCTGGAGACACTAGAGGGCTTTATAGAGCTTTTTCCCCCACCTAAACAGCAGACATCCCCAAAACATGGAAACTCTCTGTTGTATAAGATTAGTGGAGTTCCCCTTTAATCAAACAGATCATCCAATGGTTGCAGTGACAAACTATGTGGCTACACCTGGGAGAAGTGAAGATAATGTCTGCGGCTTTGAGAGATGAACGCTTCTATACCTTTTCAACACCTGGCTAAAATGTGTCGGACCTCAATCCAGCTTTAGTGCTTCTTGGTTGCATTTATACTTGGCGTGTTTGATATCAGATAGCTAACTGCCCAAGACGCATGAGGTGGCGAAGTGTAAATGGGCTATCAGAGTCTCCAATGAACCTGACCTGTGTTGAAAGCGTGAGAGGAAACCCACACAAACACTGGGAGAGCATGCAAAGTGTTTTCAAAAAGAACCAAGGCAAATATCTGAACTCAGGACTTTCCTTATGTCAGGCTCAAGTACTAACCACAAAGCGCCATAACCCCATGGGCCACTTATGAGGCAGTAAGTAACTGAGGCACAGTTCCATTACCGGACTACAGATGTAGACAAGGGGCTGGGAATGCTGAGGGTACACTGCGGTCAGTCATTGTCTGAGAGAACATGGTAGACTGTGGAACACATTGGAGTAAAGGTCTTAACTATTGCATATATTACACTGGTTTGTCCAAGGGCCACTGTACACATTACAAGTATATACCACAAGGGACAGACCGGTTCAGGGAGCCGATCCAATGATCCCAGGCCCTTGGAGACCTACATGCTGCTTTGCACCAGTCACATTGTCTGAGACAGTAAAGGTTTGACATGGTGGAGTACCTGCTCCGTACACAGAGCAACACCACGGTGGAGGTACACAGTCAGAGAGAACGAGTTCACCAGTGGAGGACTTGAATAAGGGTACAAGCTTCTCCCATTCAAACAGCAGGATCACTAAAGGTGAAGTACTGCTCGGGCTGAAAGTATTCATAGAACGTCCCCTTCAGTCAGCTGGAGACAGTTTCCATGTGTGCATTCTTTGTCATCGAGGAGTAACGAACTTCCTGTTTGCCTGGTCACCATGATCCCCCCTCAGTCTCCACAGAAGGAATCCCAGGAGCCCTTGAGTTGGCATTGATGGCTACTTTGATAGAGGAGACGTGACATCATTGTCTCTGCCTTTGAAAGCACGGCAGAGCAAGAAAGCTTGGAGAGACTGTCGGGAGTTCTTTGTCAGTAACACCGCTGTCCATCCAGAGGAGAACATGAAAAGTCTGCGTCCAGCTACTGTCCTCACTTTGGACTGAACCAGACGGAGACAGAGAATAGGATGGCGCAGGTCTGGATGTAGGCCTTCCTGGACGATACAATACTTCTTGAGTATCCGAACTGGATAAAGTATTGTAGCAGTTGCTGACACTTGAAGGGGATATACCACACCCTTTACCTGGATTTGCTGTCAGTGGTCTGTATCTGAATTATACCACAGGCCAACTGTTAATGAAGTATCCCTACATTCCTCTTTCCACTGTCAGACCTTTCCTATTCCTTAGCAAAAGAAAGACTTTCAGCACTTCTCTCGTGTCTCTGCTCATCACAGAGAGCTTGTTGAAGACATTGACATTGCTTGAAAAGGAAACATAATTGCTATAGTTATCTGAGAGTATAACAAGACAATGTGTGTGGTTGGCTTCAGTATTATTGACATGGATGTATCCCTTCAGTGTTCCAGCTCCTTTACGCCCAGTAAGTCATTGAAATCCTCATAGTTCCTCAGGGCTCAGATTTAGGCTCTATTTTCTTATAATTTTACAGGGCTCTACCTGCACTTAATAAATCATCTGCATATATTTTGCCTTCACATTTGGCTGTTTCTGCTGATAAAACGTAGAGATCCTGGTTACCTTAGCAGCTCTTTGCAATCACCTTGCAAAGTGCAGGAATCCTTCATCGCCCTCTTTTGTCATGATTTCTTGAACTTCAACCCAAAAGCTAAGTGGTCTAAAAATGTCATCCATCCTTCAGGCTCCTGTTGGTTCTGCAGCTCTAACTGGAGCAAACAGACAATATATATGTATATATATATATATATTTATAATTCAAGCATCTTTACATTAGTTACAGTTTTAGACGTGATTGTAAGGTTCAACTGATCACCCCTGAAGCCTTTAAATGGCTGGTGTCTGGCACAAAGCTACATTGCATTTCTTTAATTATTTATGTACCAGATCCCAGTCTCAGATCCTCAGGCAGGTTCCTACTGGAGGTAAAATACCTAATGATCACAATGAAGTAGGCTCTCCAGATTAGAAACCAGTCATGATTGTACCTTTGGCACCGGGGCTAACAGAGTTTGCGACCATCTGAGGAGCTTTTTAAAATCTGCAACCTTTAACTTTGTTAAAGCCGTTATTTATAGATTCATCTGAACTGAACAATTTTCATTTAGGCAAACCTGAAGCTTTGTCGTGTATGTGCACTGTTTGCATTATTTGTGCAGTCGTAGTCTCTGTCTATATTTCTCTTAGCTTTCTGTCTGACTTGATTCTTCGTCTTTACAGTATATGAGCACACTGTAGGTTTTATCATGCCTCACTCTTGTCATTAAAATCCTTTCTGTGACTTTAAAGTTTCAACCCAGGTGTAAGCATAAATTTAAAGATAAATTCCAATAAGATCTCAAGTATTTAGCGATCATAATAATGTGTTAGACTTTACGTAAAGGCCTTGTTTTCAGAATCTTCTATAACTGTATTTTTTCATCATCGGATGGATGATCATTTTGGTACGTGCAACTCTGATTGATCTATATATCTGTTGTAGTGTTACTTGTTCTCCAGTCTTTATGATTACAACAAAAATAACCATAGTCCTGCTGTGGTGTACGAAGTGCTGGGTGCAGTCACAAAGATCCTCGTAGCTAGGTGAGAGACTCTAACACACAGTACCGTAACAGTGACGTACATCCACATGACCAAAAACTTTGTCGAGTACAATCCAGGTATCTTTACGACGAGTTAAGCCCACAGGAGCTGCTTTGTTTCCCCCCCGCATTTTAACCCACTCAGTGTCACATGGAGAGGGACGCAGTGTTGATTTGTCTGTCTCGTCTGTCTCACTCCAGGCCGAACGTGCTGGTTTCCTCCACCGCGATCAGCAGTTTCTCATACAGCATGGTGTATGAAGGGTACGGAGGCAGGTCCAGACGGTTAAAACAGGTGTGAGCCCTGAGACAGAGAGAGAGGCAGGATGTTAGAGAGTGTGGAGAGTCATGGCGAGAAAAGTAACTGTTTAAATTCCCCTCGACAAGGAGGATCAAGGACACCAACACAAAGACGTACACAGGAGTGACATGCTGATGAATCTGCAGCATCTGACAAACGCCTCATGCCAGAGAGCAGTGCTGTTACACACAGCCGTTCAATGTTAGGCTTCATTAAATCACCTGTAAACAACACCAGGCAGCTACAGTGGACCACACAGACCTCGACACACACCAGACTGGCTGGTTGTAATTCAATGTTCGGCTTTTTCATGAAGGAGTTCGGTTACCAGGGTTCATCATAGCCTCTTTACCAACTTTCTTTTTAGCATGTTTTATCCTTGACACATTTTAGTGCAAACCCTGGTGAGTAACAATTACTAAACTATGTGCCTATGTAAGTTGTGAGATAGGTGAGATTTATTGATAATAGCTGAGGTGCAATTTAATCATATGACTGGTTTTCAAACTCTGGCACTTCTCCCTGCTCTGCAGTGAAACCTGAGCTCTGCTCTTTGTGTCTGCCGAGCACGCTTACACGTTAACTGCTGTTGTTTAATTATTTCACCGGCCACCTTGCACTTTTGTGCCAAGGGATCAACCTGCTGTGTCTGAGGGGCGGAGCACTCAACTCAAATGTATTTATAAAGCACATTTAAAAACAACTCATGTTGACCAAAGTGCTGTACAAAAGGAATAATCTCTAAAAACACACGAGAGGCAACATAACTGCCAGGTACACAGCTCACACATTCAGAGACACAACACACAGACACAAGTCAGAGAAAGCCACGTCAGGAGGACACAAACGCTAATGAATAAAAGTAGCTTTTGAGCCTGGACTTAAACGAGTCAATGGTGGGAGGGGATCTGATTGGAAGGGGGTGCTGTTCCACAGTTTGAGGACAGACACAGCAAAGGCACGATCACCCCTAAGCTCGAATCTGTAGCGTGGGACAGCCAGGAGCCCCAGGTCAGCTGACCTGAGGGACCTGGGGGTAGAGTAAGGGTTTTGGAAGTCTGTGATGTGGGACAGGGCCAGACCATTTAGGGCCTTGTAAACAAACAGGAGAACCTTAAAATCAATGTGAACTTTACAGGCAGCCAGTGGAGGGAGGCTAAAACCAGGTACCTGTGAGGAGTAGTGACGGCCAAATGAAGCCTCATGAAGCATTTTCTTTATTTTCTGAGCCCACTAGATGGCGCTTTTTGTTCAACAAAAGGTTGAAAGCCCACTGAATTGTTATTCTTTGAGCCTCTCTCTTTAAACCATGAGCGCCATCTAGTGGGCTCAGAAAATACAGAAAATGCTTCATGAGGCTTCATTTGGCCATCACTAGTGAGTAGCATGGCAGCGGTGTTCTGAGGCAACTGGAGGCGGGACAGAGACGACTGACTAATACTGGTGTACAGAGAGCTACAGTGGTCCAAACGGTAAGAGATGAGAGTGTGGGTGACTACGTCCAGGTCTTTGAGAGAGAGAAATGGCTTGATTTTGGATATGAGGCGGAGCTGCTTTCATCAAGCAGGCAGCAGGCCTTTGACTTTTAAGAACAAAGTAATGAGAGTGACACTGTGTGAACAGGGTTAGATACCTGGGTAGTGATGTAACTTTGCCCCACTTCTCGATGCAGAATCGTCGCAGGCCGTTGGATCCCCGCAGTGCAGCGAAGCCTTCGTAGGGCACGCTGGACGTCCCGGTGACAAACTGCAGCAGGCGGAGACGCTGCTCGTTGTTGAAGCGCTCCACGGCGGCCCAGAACCACCGCATCACTATGTGACCATCATGGTAACCTGGTGATTGGGAATCAGGGAGTTGACATGTAAGAGAATAAACTCTCAACACGTTGAGCAAACTCTTGAGCCAGCAGCTGATTAGCTTAGCTTAGCACAAAGACTACACATATAAACTGTAAAAACAACATGTCATGGTTTTGTGGGTGTTATTTGCTGGACCCCTGTCTTTGATGTGCACAGGGACTTTCTTGAGACACACACACCTCCTCTGTACTCGGTGTTGGTCCTCCAGTCACTGAGGTCGATCTCAACTGTACCAGCGATAACTAGCTCCAGCTCCCGCGCGTCAAACACAGACACCAGCCTGGAGTCGACCACCTGGGATGGAGAGAAAAAACAAGGAAACGTTTCAGTTGCCATGACATCGAGTCATAACTGCAATGTGACGCGAGCGAGCATCAGCGAGTGAGGGGCCGTACACATGCCGTGTTTTTTGTTCCCTAAAATTCATCGTTTTCAATGCAGACGCATTGCAAGCGCGCTCAAACGCCAGAGTGACACCATCATGCGTGCACACGTTCCCAAGGGCCTATTTTTTAGGGTGCGATGGCTGCACCGTGTTTATTGAGTTGAAGTCAACATTGGCAGCAGAGGATGGTTCAAAGATGGCTGCAAACTACAAAGTACCGCTGAAGAGACCAGACCATACAAGTGTTGGACAAATGAAGTCAACATTTGGATGTGGGTTATTGAACTCGACAAGAAAATGCAGATGCTAGCGGTTACGTTGGGGCTTTCAGGAAGAGCCAAATCGCCATGGAGATATCCGCAGATAAATGGGACAGTGACAACGGTATGGCGACTTTATTAGCTAAACTGGATGGTGGGTTTCTGAAAGAGGAAACGGCTGTGATACAGTGCTTCTTAAGAATACTTCTCAGTAACTTCAGACACATCCTGGATGTAACAAGAAACTGTAATTTGTAATTAAATGTAACTATAAAAGGTCAATACTGAAATGTGAAACTAGTTGTAACTTTCTAATAATGTTGATAAAATCATTTTCTGGTGTTATAAACCATCTGAGAATGTAAACAGCACCTCGTAGAAGCCTCTGACCAGCGCCTCTGTCTGCTGCACCACTCCTCTCTCCACCCTCCACTTGGCCATTCGCTCGATATAATCCTTCTTGTTCTTCTCAGTCACCTGGAGGTTGGCGCCGCCCGACTTCAGCTCCCGCTCTGTCACCTAGAAACAGAGGAAGTACTGGGTATAGTTAGTTTTCTAGACATTTTTAGATGCAAATAAAGTCTAAAAAATTCTCAACTTTTTAGCGCAAGGCCCAGAGTGGCATAGTTTGTCAATGTCACATTTGGCCCAGGCAGCCAATCAAATCAAAGGCAGGATTTACTACTGTTTTGATGCTGGGAGATTTGGTAGGAACAGTGGAACAATTGCAAACGCAGAAAAGCAGTGATCAGTTATGATGAAGTTCACCCAATTAGTCAAACACTAATAGGTGAACGCATGCACCAAGAGACAGAGACCACGTGTGGGCAGGGGACCACCTCATGCTAATTTGCCCAACGCTCGCTGCCAAGGTGTTTTTGTAGTTTCCGCGCCTGTACCGACATGTTGGCGTGATCAGGGTCTGTCATCTCAGCACTATATTGAAGGCTTGTCATTGTGGAAATACATGTAGTATTGATATCGTTAAGGACATGCTGATCATCATCATAGCTGATGCGGTCAGCCACAGTGACAAACACTGCAGAAACACACACACACACACTGACCTGGCCAAAGACCTCCTCATTGACGGTGAAGGTGAGGTCCAGGATGTCAGTGATGTCGTTGTCTTTCATCCACTGCAGAGACTGGTGGAACTCCTCGTCCAGATACTCCAGGTCAGACAGGTCTGTCGGCCTGAAGGAGACACACAGAGCTCATATACAACACATACAACCCACAGATCTACACAGTGCCAGTCTGCTGGGACAACATTTGAAATGAAATAAAATAAGTAGAAAAGACAAAAGACAAAGTTCTCATGTGTCTGCAGAACAACAAACATAGTGTGTGTGTGTGTGTGTACTGACAGTCTGAGCAGCGCCTTGTAGAAGGGTCTGGTGAAGAAAGCATCCAGCAGGTACTGATGGATCAGAGCCAGGCCCAGGATACGACCACTGAAACGGAACCTGGACACACACACACATACACAGAGGAGGCAACAACAGAATAAGACAAAATAACACATGGACAAGTAAAACGAGCCGACTGGCCTGATACCAAACAGTTTTCTCCAAAGTCACTTTTATTCTTTGGAACAACACTATTGACATTACTGTCATTCTGCTAAAGGGCATGAAACTAGTATTACATCACATTTTCTTACAGATATATGTCCTTTTTACCGCTCTCTATCACAGACCAATATCAGTCTTTACGTCACATCACATAATCTATGAACCTTAACAGCCAAAAACTAGTGATGGCCAAATGAAGCCTCATGAAGCATTGTCTTTATTTTCTGAGGCTCAAAGAATGGCAATTCAGTGTGCTTTCAACCTTTTGTTGAACAAAAATCGCCAGCTAGTGGGCTCAGAAAATAAAGAAAATGCTTCATGAGGCTTCATTTGGCCATCACTACCAAAAACCTCTCAGTTATAAGCACATCTTTAGGGCTGTACACTTTGATGGTACTTTCTAACATATTTGTTAAAAGCCTAATCTGCGATCAAGTACAACTCCATCTCCCTGTTGTGGTTTAGGCGACCAATATTCCAACTGAACTTCTGTACTCGAGGGAACATTGTCAGTAATCTGCAGTCCTTCAAATTGTAGAATCAACGAGTGGTGTCACCCGTTTCAAGGCATTGTAGTGACTCAATCAGATTTATATTTACATATAATTATTGATATAAAGAAGTAAAAACTTTGGTCTAAATGTCTGAACAGACCAGGTCATGGTGCTCCAGTCTGTCAAAGGTGTACTGCATTTTTTTATTAAACTGAGGCTCTGTACTGAACGACTACAGTAAATGAATAAACACACAAAGTGTTCCAGCCGGTCCAGTGCAGAGCAGGCGGTTAGATATCAGCTACACTGTCCTGACTGGTTGAAATAAATCTTACAAACACAGCAGTAATGAACACTTAGTTGCAGATGAGTTGCAGAATATTTCACAAAACACTGATTCATTGTGTGTGTGTGTGTGTGTGTGTGTGAGTGTGTTGTTATTGCACAGCTTACCATTCCAGATGGTTCTCAACAAACGCTGACATGGGGCTGATTTGAACGGTGTATGTATCGTTGGCGGAGTATTCAAACAGGCCGTAGTACGGATTAAACAGCTCCTGAGACAAGAGGAAGAAGAACTCTCTGGATGGACCACTGTAGTCCAATCTGAGGAGACAGACACAGACACATTTGGACAGTTAAACTGATGATACAGAATAGAACAGAATATCTTTATTGTCGTTGTAACAGGTACAACGAAATTTCAGTGCAGTCCTTGACAGTGCAAAATGAGCTAATAAATAAATGGTAAAAAGAGAAGACAAGGAACACAATACATTCAGCTCTAGTTTGTTCTCCTGAGAAAATATCTGTCTGTTTAGCTGCTAAATGTTCCACTGTGTTCACCAGCTAGTCTCTAACTGTGTCTGTTTAAGTAGTGTACAGTGAGTTTATCTGAAAATCTGTTGAAGCATCTGTACATGAGTGTCCGAGGTTGATGAGAGTAGAGGTGCTGGACAGAAAACCAGAACAATGAGCTCAAAGTGGTAAAAGGAACCAGAGCTGGGTGACAGTTCTGTAACAGTGACTGTATGTACAGATGGACGGCGTGACAGCGCCTCAGAGTGAAGCCAAAACATCTTGATCGCCCCCTGGTGGCTGGCTGCAGTACAGGTCATAAACTCTGCCCCCTCCATGTCAGCAGGTGGAACATGGACCAAACTAAAAAATAAAAGTACACCTCAAGTACATTTTCCCTTATCACACTGATGTTTTTTCAAGTGTTTGTTTTTCTGATAGGTTTGGTTTCAGGATATTTGATACTTTAAAAATGGTGTGTTGTCCTGACTGACAGCTGCGTCAATCAGTTTCCTTGGGATCAGTGGAGCGGATCGCAGCTGGGTCGGGCTGGTGTTTGGGTTGAACCTCGATACTACTGCTCCACTTCCTGGTCACTACTGCGCAGACTCTGGCACAAAAAGCACAAGATTGCTGCTAAGTAGTGATGGCCAAATGAAGCATTTTCTTTATTTAATAAGCCCACTAGATGGTGCTCATGGTTTAAAGAGAGGGGCTCAAAGAATGACAATTCAGTGTGCTCTCAAGCTTATGTTGAACAAAAACTCCATCTAGTGGGCTCATAAAATAAAGAAAATGCTTCATGAGGCTTCATTTGGCCATCACTAGATTGCAGCAGCCATATCTCGGATACTTTGGCTTAATTCTTGTACAGTGGGAGGATGCTGGGACGTGTCGTCCATCTTTATGTGCAGTCTATGTTTTGAATGTCATCCATCATTTATATAAAAACATTTATTAGTGCAGCATGTTGTAAATAGTGCAAAAAACAACCATGGTGGCAATTTCAATCACATAATTTTGGACTTTAGAAGCTGAGGAGAACATCATGACGTACTACACTGCTACACCTTTAGCTGTGTTACATCACTGGCTATGTTTGTGTGTGTTTGTGTGTGTGTGTCTCACCCCTCCTCTCCCAGGAAAGTGACGTAGAGTTTGTTCCTCTGCAGCTCTTTGCGGGAGTACGCCATCACCTGGTTGAAGGTTCCCTCCAGCAAGTGTTCTCTCCTGATCAGCAACCTATAACAACCAGGATCGCTCACATGTTAGTGGTACATTCCCCATGCGCGTTGACAGGACTTTAGAAACAAGTCTCTGCTGCACTGCCTCTAAAAATCTTGACCAGGATACTTCCCCTGCTACAGTATAACAACACAGTATTATGGGCTGTCGACCTTTCACCTTCACTTTGATGGTACTTTACACGTGTATACACCGATCAGACAAACATTAAAACCACTGACAGGTGAAGTGAATAACAGTGATTATCCTGTTACAGTGCAATGTTCAGCTGGGAAACCTTTGGTGTTGGCATTCATTGAGATGCCACCTGGCACACTCTCAAGTCATGGCAGCAGCACTTCCAAATGGCAGTAGACCCTCAGCAGGACAATGCACCATGCCACACAGCATAAACTGTTCAGGAAATGACCTGAGGAACGTGACACAGAGCTCAATGGGATGTGCCAGTATCCCAGATGTAACCTGTCGAGGCATGGACACTGGACCTCTGGGGGTGTCCTGTGGTGTCTGGCACCAGGGCGTGGGGGTGCGAGGTGGGGTACCAGCACGTCTCACAGATGCTTGATCAGATCGAGATTTGGTGAATTTGGAGGCCAGGTCGACACTTTGAGCTCTTTGTCACGTTCCTTGGACCATTTTTTATGTGTGATTTGAGTCTTACTTGATCTTTCCAGGTCCCTGCCCGTAGCCCTTGGCTTCTAATTTCCTGTAGAAGTTTCTTAGTTTGGCTTCAAAGTCTCTGCGGTAAGGAGCTGGAGCTCTGGCTCTCTGCAGGCCTACACACACACACACAAAACAGAGAACAGAAATAAATACAGAAAGAAAGTACAATACATACGAGTAGTTAAAATGAAACACTGCGAAAGATTTTTGTATAAAATGAAAGAGTGAGATTGAAAGTAGTAATATCGATAAAATCTTAACGATACCCGTCCCTGCTTTTGACCACCAAAATCTAATCAGTTCATTCTCGAGTCCGAGTGAACATTTGTGCCAAATTTGAGGAAATTCCCTTTAGGCGTTCCTGAAAGATCGTGTTTACAAGAATGGGATGGACGGATGGACAACCCTCTGGCCACGGCTGTCGCCAGCGCGGAGGCTCATATATAAAAAAGATCCCAGAGTCAGAGAGGGTTGAGTGACCTCTGCAGGACGTTTCTGACAGTCAGACGGACTGATGTGGAAAACTTCAGCTGAGCTTCATACAGAAAATAACACAACTAATGAATGAGGCACAATTACAAGCCAGGCTTCCCTGCTGTGACCCAATTTCCCTTTATAGACCCCCCCATCAATAACATGCGCACACACACACACTGACACACACTGGCCTGCTTGAGGCCTACTGGAGCTCATTAAGATAACATTAGTGCACCCTAACAGAGCACAGCAGGCTCCGTCAAACAGCAATGATTACCGTTATAAGGTTTCACTGTGTGTGTCTGTGTGTGTGTGTCTACCCACTGAGTGCTTCAGATAGCATACTTGATTCATGTGCACCTCCTCTGTCAACAGAGCATCCACTTCACTTGTGTACGTGAGTACCTACAATCCAGTTCTGTCAGAACTGAAGCAGCCTCTTGGATGAGAGGTGAAACGTCTTCAACAAACTCAAGGAAGTCCAGCTGCCTACGATACAGCGATTGAGATTACCATGACCTGGATGACTGAGAACCTTCACCAGTGAGAGTGCCTACAGTGTGTGTTAGATGATGGGCAGATAATAACACACGTGGAGGTGAGGGATGTGTTTAGAGCCAGGGTGAAGAAGTCTAGAAAACCTCTGTATCTGCCATCTTACCTTCATTCAGTTTGTATGTACCTGCTCCCTGACCACTGCCCATTATGGACACCATCATGTATGAAATAAACTATAATGTTCTGTGTATGTGAGATTAATACTGATGTATAACGCTGGCTGTTGAACACGTGGTTCTGAACAATAAAAACAACACAGCTACAGCTGGCTGCAGAGATCACACATTACCAAATATTATGGACAGTCTGCACTTCTGCAGGGTTCACCAAGTTCATTTCAATAATTTTTAGGACCTTTTTAAATAGAATGCAATTAAATATCTATCTCACGATCACACCAGCCAAAGCATGACTATATGATGGGAAACCACCAGGGACTACATGGCCTAGAATCAGTTGTTATATCACAGTTTTTCCTTCATCCACTATCTGTAACCGCTTATCCTGTTCAGGGTCACGGGGGGGTGGAGCCTATCCCAGCTGACACTGGGCGAGAGGTGGGGTTCACCCTGGACGTCTGAAAAACTGTAAATCAGAACGTAAGTACAGAGAGTTGCTGACTAGAGATGATATACAGTCTCATCTAGTTGCATTGGTGTGAAGCAGCAGGTTTTTAGAACGTTGCAGAACGGCACGTTGCAAGTAGTTGCCTGTTTCCAAGTCGTCTAGTGGGCTTACTTAGTGATGGCCAAATGAAGCCCCATGAAGCATTTTCCTTATTTTCTGAGCCCACTAGATGGCGCTTTTTGTTCAACAAAAGGTTGAAAGAACACTGAATTGCCATTCTTTGCTCAGAAAATAAAGAAAATGATTTATGAGGCTTCATTTGGCCATCACCACTTTCGTGAGCTGCTTTCTAAAATGTCACCCTGACCTGTCGGTGAGCTCACTAAGCTGTTGCTGTATTGTTACAAAATGGGATAAACTAGTAAACGTCTCAGATGTCTGTAAGAGCGCCACACAGAAATTGTCTGTCATGGCAGCCATCAGCTCACGTCAGCAACGACAGGGTGCGATCCAAATTGCATAGTTTTTCATTGTGCTTTTAGTAGGTACTACAGCTGCCTTTACAAAGTACATACTGTTGCATACAGTTGACACAATCAGGACATACTGCTTTCTCATAACATCAC
This sequence comes from Epinephelus moara, assembly GCF_006386435.1. Classification (NCBI taxonomy): domain Eukaryota; kingdom Metazoa; phylum Chordata; class Actinopteri; order Perciformes; family Serranidae; genus Epinephelus; species Epinephelus moara. The sequence continues at coordinate 34,395,168 of NC_065516.1, read as the reverse complement.
GCTCTGAACTTTGATCCTCTTGCTTTCATATCCATTTTAAATCTTCCATAGAATGGTCCTGTATAATTTCTAGATCAGATTTACATTATACAGGAAGCTTTAAAAAAAGACTGTCCCCTGTTACGTAATGTATGCACGTTTTCATTGACACCCATCACCTTTCTGCAGTAACAAGGAACTTTACATTCCAGGGAGGTTTGATGTGACGTCTCAGGCAAAGCAACTGTGAACTCCAAACATGTGTGACTGACATGCTGGAAGACGTACCAGGAGAGTTCTGCGGTGAGGAGGCGGGGGAACAGCGAGGAGAGAAGCTGAAGCCGGGGTGGATGGGGTGAGGCGGAACATAAGACATGATCTCCTCTTCAAATAAGCTGCGAGAGCAGGACACAGAAAAGCACAGAAGACATTATTTCTCTGCACCACAGAGAGTCCGAGCATTAGCTGTGTGTGAATTCAGTCACTGAATGAGCGAGTACATAACTGTGAAAGAAAATAGATGTTGTTGCCCACGATGGGTAAACTGGGTTTAGTGTGTGCTTTACCTTAACAGGATGACGAGGTCTGCATCACATGACAACTTCTCCACCCCCTGAGTTCCTTCTGTCCGAATATAGTGGATCTTCTCCCTGAACAGTCAACAAGACAAAGACCTTTTTAGTCCCAAATACTCAATGCAACTAAATACGTGAGTTTGGTAGTGAGATGCCTCCTCCCTGACCTCTTGAGCTTTGTTATCAAGAAATATCAGCTTTCGGCAACCTTCACTTTCAAAAGAGCCTTTTCTGGCCCCAAGAAATCTGCATGGAGCTGCAAAGTAAATTTGAGCCCTATAGTGAAGGTAACTAAATTAGCCTATCAACAATAATAATACGTCTAAATAAGCATCCATTTAGGTTTTACCAAAAAGGTGGCGACTCTGCAGTGGGCTATTTATGTTTATTTGGAATTTTAGTTTTGCAGCATTGGCGGTAAAAGCAAACAAATCTCTTCACACACTGATAGATTCTGTATTTTCTTTTGCTTTTTTGGATCTGGAATTCACGGCTAGCCTTTAGCGAGACTCAAGTTGTGCCACTGCTGTTAAGGTTCAGCAATATTTAAAGGAGAAGGTGCCAGGCCGTAGGCGTGTGATGCACATTTAAGTTGTTGAAATGTTAATAAATAAATAATTCGGTGTATAGGTTACACATTTTTACAATTGGAGAATGTGAAATTACTTTAGGCCTCTCACAATGATGTATGAAAATGTCAAAAAATAAACTGTTCATTTCCATAAAAGTTTCAGTTTCAGTCAGAGTCACTGAGAGAGGGGCTAAAGAGCTCCATCTGCCTCCAGAGCTGCAGGTTGCCTACCCCTAGCTGGATCTGTATTCATGGAATAAAATGCAAAGTAATTTCGTGATCAAAATTTCTATTCATACACTTCCAATCAATCATCCCCACAGCTTGGTACAGTAGAAGAAGTGATGAGGGGGGTGTACTAATAGGTAGAAGGGTAGGTTATCAAGGAGAAGTGGGTATAATCTCTCATATATTCCAGTAGCTTTTTGGCTGATAGACGGGTAACGTAGAAGGCACAAGCACTTTTGTTCCAACAATATGTTTGTGTTTGGTTAGTAACATCTGGAGTTCTGGAGGTATGGTAACCAAGCAAATCACTCAAGAATGCAAGCTATCGTGTGTTTTTGTACCAAAATTAACATGAACAGTTACTAGTGGCTTGTACTGTTTCTATGCTGTGTGACATTTGCACTGGAAAAGACAAAAATTGGAGGAATCATCATTCCTCTTTCCCCTTCACACATGTTTGTCACTATTCCTTGGGTGACATACAAGTGACGTCATCAGTCGTCAATGCCATCTGACCCAGACGGTGACAGAATTGGTCCGACTTGGTCCCATCAGCTGTCGAGCCCCAAATCATCCTCAGAATGAGCTCAACAGTCTTAATGTTTCGCTGCCTTTAACAGCTCCTTCAGAAATATAATTGTAGTGATTTTGGTGCCAATGTGTATTTATTTAGTATTCAGAGGGCAGCATTGGCCCAAAGGTTGTAAAAGCATGATTCTGAACAGATGGTTGTTGGTTTGATCCCTGAACTGGCTGTATAAATGTGGGCGGGGACATTGCTCCAGTGAAGCTGCTCAGTGGCCAACAAGAGTCCTTTGGTAAAAAAAAAAATCTACCCTATTTGTGTAAAAGTGTTCTTAAAGAAATAGTTGGTTATGAGCACAAACAGTCGAGTGTGCAACAAGGCCTCATGTGTCTGCAAGAGAGTTTTATTACTGAACCAAACTAGCAAACACACCAAAAAAATGATTTAGGTGTGTGTAACAACATGAAGAGTCTTTTCTTGATGGAAGTGATGGCCAAATGAAGCCTCATTAAGCATTTTCTTTATTTTATGAGCCCACTAGATGGCGCTCTCTGTTCAACAAAAGGTTGAAAGCACAGTGAATTGCCATTCTTTGAGACTCTCTTTTTAAACCATGAGCACCATCTAGTGGGCTCAGAAAATAAAGAAAATGCTTCATAAGGCTTCATGTGGCCATCACTACTGTTGTACTGAGAAGCTGTTGTGCTCATCTGTATGTGCTGTGTATAACTGTAGTTGATGAGAAGCAGCCTGGTGTGCTCTTGATTTAGTGCTCATATACTGGTGCATTTTGCTGTTTGATCTATCAGAGTCTTATTTGTGCCAGTAATCTACAGAACATAGTAAATCCCTCCGCAGAGTAGCCGTACTGTATTCTAGCCGGCTGTGATATTTGGTTTTGATACCCATGTGGGGGTTTGATTTGGTGAACTGACACTCTCAGTCCTTGAAGAGTGGAGCATACCTCAGTGCATGGTTTCTGCTAAGGCTGGGCTGTCGCTCCTGCAACATGTCAAATATGTTTGGCTGTCGGAGGAACGCCACGATCTTGTCATTGTACGCTAGTGAGAGAGAAAGAAACAGAGAAAAGCAGTCAGACATGAACACTAAAAAAGTAAGAGGCTGATCGTGGCTTTAAATGACTGACGAGATGTTCTGACTGTGCCTACATGGAGCGGTCAGCTGTGAGTTGTTGTGCTGGCTTCGTATGGCGGCTACCAGGCTGTTTCCAGGCCGGGCCATCAGAGACGCCCCCCGACTCCTGGACACATCAGAGGCCTGGGAACACACACCAACAGGACACACTTTTCACTGACAGTTTGTCTTCTGTTAAGGCTCTATGAGCTGAAAGCCGACGCTGATCGACTGTGTTTCTAGATAATGTCAACATGTCAGCAACACACAGTCACCTCAACATCAGTGTCTACTTGTTAATGCATGTGACATGCACATTATTTAACACCGCTGGTGTCATGTTAATAGTACCAGCTGATATCCTGCATGAAAAGCATGAAACTTCTATGTTTTTAATGTTCTTTAGCTGAACTGATGTTGAAATCCACAGTGAACTTAGTTGTAGAAGTTTATTATTACGTTTTAAAATGAGGTCTGGTGATATTCTGTATTTGTGTTCTTTCCAACAAATCAAATGTGCACCCAAACTAACAATAGTACTATTACCTAGTGATGGCCAAATGAAGCCTCATGAAGCATATTCTTTATTTTCTGAGCCCACTAGATGGCGCTTATGGTTTAAAGCGAGAGGCTCAAAGAATGGCAGTTCAGTGTTCTTTCAACCTTCTGTTGAACAAAAAGCGCCATCTAGTGGGCTCAGAAAATAAAGAAAATGCTTCATGAGGCTTCATTTGGCCATCACTACTATTACTGAGTCTTTTGTGGATATGAAATCATATATTAGTGAGCTGTCTTTTTAGATTTATGGCTTCCGTAGGAACCAATGCCACATCAGCTTTTAGAGAGTACCTCCAACTACATGTATTGCACTGCTTTACAAAATATTTACTAATAAGAAGTAAGAGCTGAAAGGACATGAGCAGAGACTGTAGTCACGCCAGGGTTGAGTTTAAACAAAGGAAATATATATGGATTCAAATCCATCTCGTGGGTAACTCTGAATCGCTACTACAGGTGTGTGGTTACCTCTCCAGCGCTGTAGCTGCGTAGTCTCTGCAGATGTTGTCTGTGGGCGAGGTGGCCAGGCAGCCGGCCGTTCTGCAGAGGGATGCGAGGGTCGATGAAGGTGGTGGCTCGACTGTTGTGGTCCACAAAGAAGGACTGGAGGACAGGAAAAAAATGTACAGTATATATTGGGACAGTATATAAAGGGACTTTAAAACTGGCGTAATGTGTGCTCTCTTTCTGGTCCTTTTCAGCACACGTGCAGCTGAGTTTTGTGATAACTGTAGCAGAGCAGTGTTTTTTTGAGGAAGACCAGAAGGTAAAATATTACAGTAGTCAATTCTGCAGGTAATAAAAGTGTGCATTAGTGTCTCTGTGTTGGCTTGAGAGAGAAACAGTTGCACTCTGGCAATGTTCTTAAGACGATAAAATCCAGTTTTGGCTCAACTTCTAATATGTGTTTCAAAAGTAAGATTTGAATCAAAGATAACTCCAGGTTTTTAACCTGTCGACAGGGTTTTAGTGCCAGTTTAATAGTTTTGTGTTGAGCTTCTCTCTCTGAGCTTCAGGACCAATAGCTAAGACCTCGGTTTGTCCTGGTTGAGTTGAAGAAAGTTTTCTGCCCTCCAGGACTTAATATCTAAAATTAGTGATGGCCAAATGAAGCCTCATGAAGCATTTTCTTTATTTTCTGAGCCCACTAGATGGCGCTCATGGTTTCAAGAGAGAGGCTCAAAGAATGGCAATTCAGTGGGCTCAGAAAATAAAGAAAATGCTTCATGAGGCTTCATTTGGCCATCACTATCTAAAATACATCAAAGAGTGCAATATAGGACAAAACTTAGTGTGTGTGTACATACAAATACACCCATACTTATGTATAGTAGACAGTGTTGGGGGTGACTTGTTATAAAAGTGTTGGACAAAGAAAATTTGGACAAGAACAGAAGCTTCCTCATACAAAGAGCTGCTCCTAAAACCGTTCGGAGTAGAGAGGAGGACTTTCAAGAGTTTCTTAATCAGAGGGGAAAATGGTGGAAACACAAAGAGGTCAGAGAAATATTCTACAAACACTGGATGACAGTGAGTACATGAAATGCTACAGATTAGATCATGCAGGAATAATATGTGTGGTTGATGTCATTCGGGATACACACATTTCCCACATCACACTATAACGCCAGAAACAAAATGGTCAGAACACTAAGATATTTGAAAAACTGTAAAAATGCAGCAGTGATGACTTGAGTCTGTCTCAACCCTCCATCAGCAGAGTGATCACACTAACAATCACAACACTTTCACAGTCAGCAGTTCATTTGACTTCCACTGGGTGTCCTCACACCTAACAGGCTCACAAACGGGTGTGTCTGTGACAACCAATCACATCTGTTAAATGAATGCATCACACCTAACAGCAGGGTCGACCACACCTCCTCACTAAGATAAGATGCTCTGAGAACTTTCCTAAATCACTCCTAAGCTCGGACTCCTTGCTGAACATTTTTAGGATAAGTTAGGAGCTCTGAGAGGATTCTCAGCATGTTTGTGAATATGGCACCAGATTTTTATTTTCTTGCCTCTTACCTCTCAGGGCTTCTGTCCTGTGTCTGTCACAAGACTGCCTCTCATGTTATTTATGGGTGTCAGAAAGAGGTTTCTTAGCCTCTAACTTCATGTGTCTCTTTATATCTCCCACAGTACAGCTCTGCTCTGATGACATTTCTTTGGCAACTGTGTTTTTCTTATCTTTCACATTTTGTCTGCTCGTGTCCGGGAGCAGGAGTTGTTGCTTTGTGGTGTAAAATTCTTCCTTTTAACTTTTGGTAACATGCTTTATTTTTAAAGAAACCTGCCTGGCTGCCTTCATCAGGCCGAAATAAGCAATTTACAAGTTTGTGCAGTTAAGAGTTTGTTAAATCTGACACAGACCTCACAGAGAAACGTAAGAGAGCTCAGGGTTGAGAGTCTGAAAATGTTCTTACAGGAGGCCAAAAATCTTTTGTGTTTGTAAAAACAATAGTTAAACCACAAAAGGAGGACGGTAAATGTAAATTTAATGCATTTAATATCACAGATATTCTAAACTACATTGCATTTGAGTGTATTTGCATTTGCAGGTTTCATTTTCTGTTCAGCTACAGTACACATGACAGACTCTGACCTTCTCTGGGCTTCAGACAACATAAAACAACATAACTAAACAGCTGAACGTGATCGATGCAGTGTGTTGCCCTTGGTTCATTTAGCTTTGCTAGCACTTCCCAGCATGACGCAGTGCTCTTCTGCATATATAGCCTACCTTGCCCTGGGGGTCGGTCTTGATCTCCCAGCCTCTCGGCAGCTCTAGCTGAGTGTCTGCGAACTTGTTAAGGAAAACCACCAGGTCCCGATTATGTTGGTAGCGCTCAAAGTTCCTGGCATCGCGACGCACCTTCAGGATCATGTGTTTCACGCAACTGCTGCTGGTGAACATCCGGTAGGCTGCCTGAAGAGACAACATCTGCAAGTTTACTTTGACATTCAGAGAAGTTAATAAAGCACTGTGTCACTGACGGGGAAATCTGTTCCACCTCTGGTTTTATAATTACAGTCTAATAGTCTGTACTGTTTGTTGTAAACCTTACCAGCTTTAAACTGACTTTTAATGAGGAGCTGTGAACGTGGACTGAGGTTAATGCAACTTTTAAAAAAATCCGGATCTAAATGAGAAGCGTTAAATAATGCTGTACTGTTCTAACCCTAATCCTAACACTCTGAAAAAATCAGAGAGATAAACTGTCATGTGATCTGAGCTGCAGCTGAAACTGTAAGTCAGTACAATATAGTGACACGTGAAGTGTGTCGGACTCACATAGTTACTGTGCAACACAGTGAAGAACTCTGGGTGTGTGATGAACTTGACGGCAGGTGACTGAAGGAGATTGCTGACCTTCTGGTGATTGACAGGAGAGGCGGGGCCTGCAGACACACAACAGGTGAGTTACCTGCCGCATTATTATTTTTAAGCGCTGACACAGGTTGTGACTGAAGTCTTATTATTTAACAGTAGAAAGTTCTGCGTCCAGAGCTAAACAACTGAATTACTCCGACACAAAACAAAGCCAGCGTTTATGTCTTCAGTGATGATGTCACTGTACCTGGCGGGGCAGAATCAGGATCGGTCTCTGTGCTGCTGCTCCGCTCCAACCTGGGGCTCCCTCCGTCCTCCTCTGTGGCCATGGTCCTCTGGATGTTCTGGTACCTGCACAAACAACAGCAGTCTGTACAGCAGATGTCACTGTAGGACCTTTATGCAGCTCAGAATACTGCACTGACTCCAGCCTCTTATGTTTCCTCCTGCTTCATTTCCTCGATTCAGCTCTGTTCAGTTCAATAATATTGTTTGTTTGACAAAAACACAACAAAACATTCAAATATTCAGATAAATTTTGAATTATGATTTAGATGCATTCTGATATTCTGTATTTAAGTGGGTGTTTTTTTTAGGTACCAGCCCTGGAAATTAACCTGACTCCTGTCTGACTGCTGAGTGTGGACACTTCCTGTGTCTGTCCTTTCAAATTAAATTCCCACATGATCCAGTCATATAGGTTTGGATTTATTTTGACAAGGTGCAGCTCCTAATAGAGTTTCACGTTTTTTATTTATTTATTTTTTCTGTGACTAAGCAACCAATGAAATCTGTTCGACTAACATTTGGTTGACTATTAGGGGGCAGCTCTAAAGTTTATTATTATCATTATTGTGATAAGGGGTCAGGATGAGTCAGCACCTCCAAATCTGAGGCCATGGTTCTCAGAGTTTCTTGGGGTCTTGTTCACGAGTAAGGGTAGAATGGAGCGTGAGATGGATCAGCAGTTTGGCAAGGCATCTGCAGTGATGCGGGCGCTGTGCCGGATCGTCGTAGTGAAGACAGAGTTGAGCCGCAAGATGAAGCTTTCAATTTAGTGGTCCATCTACGTCCCAACCCTCACCTATGGTCATGAGCTCTGGGTAGTGACCAGAAGAATACAAGCAGCCAAAATGAGTTTCCTCTGTAGGGTGTCTGGGCTCAGCCTTAGAGATAGGGTGAGGAGCTCAGACATCCAGAGGGAGCTCGGAGTAGAGCTACTGCTCCTTCACATCAAAAGCGGTCAGTTGAGGTGGTTCAACATCTGATCAGGATCCTCCTGGGCGCCTCCTGTTAGAGGTGTTCTGGGCACGTCCCACTGGTAGGAGGCCCCGGGGCAGACCCAGAACACACTGGAGGGATTATATACTGTATCTCGTCTGGCCTGGGAACACCTTGGGGTCCCCCAGGAGGAGCTGGAAAGCGTTGCTGGGGAGAGGGACGTCTGGGGTTCTTTGCTTGGCCTGCTGCCCCCGAGACCCAGCTTTGGATAAGTGGTAGAAAATGGATGGATCTCCCTCCACCACAAGCTCTTACAATCCTGTCATGTCACCCAACGTATTAAGTTTTGTCTTGTCTAGTCTCACCTGTCATGTCTGGCTTCACTTTAAAAAAAATATATATATATGTCAAACAAACAAACAAAATAAATCTTCTAGTCATAACATGCTAAATTGGTGTGTTGTGACATCTTCAAAATGTTCTTTACAGTAAGTGTCAGATAACAAACCAACACATGCCACATGACTGATACAGGCTACAGATTCAACTTTGACATCAAGGTCTAAATAAGAGAAATTTCTCAATATTTCTTTTTCTATTTAATCGCTATTCCTGCTGTTTGACTTTTTTGGTTTATAAACGAGTGTCTGATGATCGTCACAATTTGAGCTTTATCTCCACTTAATTCGCAGTCTTACCTTCTGTTGAGTTGTTCCATCTGCTGTGTGGATCCTGACCGAGGGATGCCATGGTTACACTTGCCCCCGTGGTTCGGTCTCTGCCAGGTCGTGGTCCGGTTGACGTGGTCCACATAGAAAACTCTGCCGTGGCTGTCGATGCGAGCCTCCCAGTCTGTGGCAACAGAGGGGTTGGAGTGGAATTAGACTAAGTTACTTGCTATGTTTCTATTCCGACGTTAAGAATGTGTTCGTCACTCATAACAGGTAACTGGATGTGAGCAAACCTTTTCTTAAATGTCGTTAACGCTGCATACCAATGAGAAGAAGCTCTAGGTTGTTATGTTCCCTGGTTGTCAACCAGTGTTCGTAATGCTTTCTACTTTTCAATGCCCCGTTTTTTCTGCTGATCAGTTTAAAACAATACAAGATCTGAAGCTGCCTTTCAACTGCACACACATTAAGACACATTTTCAGAAAGCATATTTAGATATATTACAAATTCTCGGGGGGTCACGTGATGCTTTCTTTTGTAGTGATGGCCAAATGAAGCCTCATGAAGCATTTACTTTTTTTTCTGAGCCCACTAGATGGCACTTTTTGTTCAACAAAAGGCTGAAAGCACACTGAATTGCCATTCTTTGAGCCTCTCTCTTTAAACCGCGCCATCTAGTGGGCTCAGAAAACAAAGAAAATGCTTCATGAGGCTTCATTTGGCCATCACTACTCTTTTGCCAACCTCCCGCCACCACCATATACATATTTACTCCTCGGAGTGGTTTTCACCTCTGTACGGACTTTTTACCACTGGCTTACTACTTTCAAACATGTCTGGTTCTGTTTAGACCCAAACTCAACATGATACTCTGACCAGAACTCGCTCAGAGTTGAAGACACTCCATTCTGCTAGTATGGAGGCTACTAGCCAACATGGTGCCACCACCTGCGAGGAAAAAACTTGGCTACTCGCCTTGCAGAGGATGTCAGACAGAAAATCTGTGCTTTAATGGAGCTTAACTTCACTGAACTGCACCAGACTCTGATTGGAATTAAAAGGCATATTTAGGACAACACCAAGTGCTACACAGAGGAAGAATCCTGTATTTTGGATGCTGAAGACTACCCCGCCTCTCTGTCTAACAAGATCGCAGCCCTCAAAAAGAAGTGAAGATACTGCAGTGGCAGGGAGAACATAAGGATCATCGGATTCAAAGAAGGTATAGAGGAACAGCATCCAGATAAATTCTTCGAAACCTTGCTCCCAAACCTGCTGGGTCTGCAATCCGAACCATTGTCAAGTACAATCGACAGAGTGCACAGGTTTCTTGGCCTGCGGAAGGAGGAATATTTGACACCAGTGAATATCAAGCTGCATAATTTCAGCGACAAACACACAATCATGGCAGCAGTCAGAGAAAAAGGCAAGCTTTTTCGCAACGGAAACCAAATCTCCATTCAGCAGGATCTCTAAACCCAGGTGAGGCAGACCCAACAGGAGTTTAATGAGGTTTGCTAGTGTCTCATCTGGATGCGCTCCCCAGCCAGCCTGTGTTTTACACACAATGTGGGAGTTCATGACAGACTGGGACAAATGAAAAGAGAAATATTACAAGTTCTCATATAACTATTACGATACGTACAGGGAAAGTACTTTGTGGTTCAGTACCATTAAAACTCAGTAGTTTAATAAACTCCTTAAAAAAGCATAAATCCTTACTTTCATAATCACTTGCTCTAAATTTTAGTATCTCACACACACATTTTCCAAATCTTTTTGCTTTGACCACCATCCACTCTCTCGGCCTAAGTTTTCCCATTCCCCAGTACTTTGATACTGCACGTCATAAAACCAAAACTGAGTGGATAAATAATCCCTTCATGCATGGGCTGATGCCTTAGTGAAGATCCTCAGGGCTTCCAGGTCTTTTCTGACAAGTTAATTGGTGGTAGGATCCAAGCCTATGGAGCAAATGATTGAGAATATAAACCTATCTCTCCACTTCTTACAGAAAATCCTAATCTTAAATACACCATGAGAATACAGCAACTGCCAGTGTAAGCACGCCTGAAACACAGTTTGTGTCCACAACTGGTGAAAAGTGCAAATTAAGAGACAAGATTGATTCTAGTATAAAACAACACAACCTCAAAGAAAAAACTAAAATGGGTCAAAAACATCTGGGATCAGAGAATAAAAGCTCAATAAGCCTCAGAAATCTTTTTAACAAGCAACTCTGCAACACGTTGTAAACACTTGTCCCACTGGAATCTGTGGCTGTAGTGGCTTAAATTCAGCCAGCGCAAACCCCCTCATCACCAGCAGGGGTCACACTCGGCTGGTGGCCAACAGCAGCAATGGGTCTAATCTATGTAATGGCAGCAACAGAAAGTTTGCTGATATTGTGGGGATTTGGGGTTGTCCGGTCCCAGTTTGCACTGGCTGGAATCGGACTGCTGCTGCCACTGACTGGGAGTCAGTCTCCAAAGCTGCTGCCTGCTCTCCTCATGGCGAGGTGTTCTGTAGTATCGGGGAGTGACACGGAGGACACAAGGGGCCTCTCCAAAACTGGACCCTACCCACTCCCACTCTGTCTCAGAGTGTCGCCTGTATGACAATATTAAACGACTACCTTAGTTTCATCAGGCTACATTCCGAAGGGTAGCTGCACAGAACTGAATTTGTACGGAGCTTCTTCCATGACCAACACAGTTCTGAGTTGCACATGGTCAGTAAGGTGGCATCAGTGCAGGCTCGCTTTTGGAGGGTTTTATAACATTTCCATTCCTCACTAATTGGTCTGGGATGGTACTTAATGTGGCGGACACTCTGCGTGAACACGGAAACGGAGTGTAAGTGGATAAGGAGAGGGTATAGGAGGTGGTTTGAGAAAGGCCCACTGTGATTTGAGGATCTAGCTAATTTTAGCTACGTACACATTAACTTAAAGCCTCAGCTATGAGCATTTGGCTCCGGTTAGCAGAAGTGGAAACTATTAGCAACATTTTCTCTCCATGTCTGAAACACTTTACCAATATTGACACTTTTTGAGAAGTCCATCTTCTTCTTTTTTTTGGGTTGCTTTGCAGTGTAGGCAGTTGTTGCAAATGCTGGAATAGAACCTTCCTCTGCAGTCGTGATGGCCAAATGAATGAATATTTTATTATATTATATTTTATATTTTATGAGCCCACTAGGGCTGTCAAAATTGCTCAAAAATGACGTTCGAATATTCCTTCTAAAAATAACTCATAGGTTCGAACCATTCGAATATTTTTTTTTTCGCATTATGTCCACAAGAGGGCAAACTAATACAAGGAAACGTAACTACTTGTAGGTATTTTTATTTCAACATAAACGTCTTTGAAAACATTTACATACCTACACATTAAAACACATAAAACAATTATCTATAACATTACGTTATAAACGACCGCGGACCTCTCACTCGCCCCCCCTCTCTGACCCGTGGCCACACCGCCCGCGGAAGCGCTGCGAATAGCCACGAAACACCGGACCGTGACCGGCTCTCGCCCTGCAGCGATCGTTTCGGCGTCTGGTCTATTTTCTGCGCGAGCCACGAGCGAATGTGTCAACCCGTGTGACGGAGACAACAGCTGGGAGCAGAACCGCTTGTCGACCAGGCTGGAGAAATGCGCGTCTGACGCCAAAGCCCACTTGCAAAGAGGACAGCTGCGGTGGTGTTTTTTTTTTCTCTCCACAATCGAATATCAATTTTCACATTCGAAGGTCCATTTTTTTTTCAAATTTGAATTTAAATTCGAATTTAGAATATTCGTTGACAGCCCTAGAGCCCACTAGATGGCGCTTTTAGTTCAAAAAAAGGTTGAAAGCACACTGAATTGCCATTCTTTGAGCCTCTCTCTTTAAACCATGAGTGCCATCTAGTGGGCTTAGAAAATAAAGCAAATGCTTCATGAAGCTTCATTTGGCCATCACTACTCTGCAGGATTCTTTGCCATTGAATCAGACTTTCACCAAAGGGACATGCCTGCACATCTGCATTTGTAGAACAACCAATAGCAATGCCCCCTCTCTGAAATGACCTGTGACTGGTCTAAGTCTCCCGTCACAGGCTGGATTTCTAAAGCCTGAAAACGGAGCCAAGAGGAGGTGCAGAAGTCTAGTTTTCTCCCGGACGACTTGAATTTCATTCTGCTCAAAGTTTATTATGGGATTTTTCTCTAATGATGCCAAAATAAAACTGCCTACCCCAGCTTTACCTATGGTTCTGCTCTCTGTTAAGATACAGAATAAAGTGAAGGTGAGAGCTGCTGGTATAAAACGACTTAAATGCGACCTCAAATTTAGACCACCCTCACTAAGAGGAAAAAGGATTTTTAACACTTTAATTTGGACAGTCCTTGCCCCAGTAACAGCAACAACTTTGTATGAGTCCTAGTACTAATACTACAACAAATGGCAATATTAGAAGTACAAATACTAATAATCTATATCTTTTTATTATGTAAACACTGACTGTTTCTTGCAGTTTATGCGTATTGATAATAAAGGATTCCATAGGTCAAAGGTGAAAACTGTTTCTGTTTAATGCTGCACGTCATTTCTCTAATTTGTGTTAATTTGTGTTGCCTGATTGGTTTGGGGAAATTAAAATTCTTCTGATAAAATGTATCTATAGAGGCCAGGAACAGAAGCTGGTTGGAATTGGAAAGCTGTTGTTGTTGTTGTTGTTGTTGTTGTTGTTGTTGAGGCTATCTGATGCCACAATACGGCTTCATTTGGCTCATAAATGGCCAGAGTGTGAATGTGTGAGACAAAGACTGTAACTGCTGAAGGAGGAGGAGGAAGACTGCCTCCTCAGGACAGAAAAAAAACATCTGTTGGTTGTCACGACTGCTCTGCCCACACACACACACACACACACACACACACACACACACACACAGAACAGCCTCTGACTGCCAGTCCTCATATTAAGGGAGTTAGTTTTCCTACCTTGGCTCTGCAGCCCTCCTTTAAGTGGTCTGAGTTTCTATGAAAATGAGGCAGTGATTGTGATCAGGCTGCCACACTGTTCCTGACCATCAATATGAGGTCAGAAAGACGTTGGACTCTTATGTCAGATAGATGTTAAACTTTGGTTGGAATAAAAATCAGGTTGATGATATTTCACATGTCCAGTGACGTTAGAATTTCATGTTGTGTGGATGTTAATATGATTTTTTGCTGACACTGGGTTTGTTCTTCATACCTTACAGCTGCTCATTCTTACCCTACAACAAGGTGGGGTTGGAATGAGACGTTTGGAAGATGTTGGATTTTGGTTACAACACAACTTAAGACCAAGAAAATATCAACGTCATCTTTCATCAGTATTTCACGTCAAATTGACGCTGGGATTAGACGTTTAGACACAACCAAAATTCAACCAAATATCAACGTCTAACATCATTGGTGGCCGGCTGGATTTGCTCTAGTAAACATCCTAAAGATTTCTGGTTCCAGCTTTTCGTAAATGTTGATCTTAGTGCGTTTCATATGTCTGACTTGACTGGCTGTCCAGTGTTGTCACTGGATTTTCCACTTTGTGTGAACCTATAGGACAAGTTTGTCCACTGAGGTGGAAGTTTTGAAGTGTGACACTTCACCATTTGGCAAAACAAGACAACTAAGCCTCAACAACAAAGAGCATTAGACATGTATATAACTGATGGGGCAAGATAAAAAAATCAATTTGAATGGATTTTTGTCACTCCTACTGTCGCTCTTTGTCTTAAGCTTCCTACAGACTGTGAGATTTTAACAGTCTTATGAGTTTAGTGCAGCTGCACTGTGCGACACGGATCTAATAAACTTGGGTAAGACATCAAGTTTGACATCTAAGTGCCTACTGAATCGCAGGCTACGACGTACGTCCAGTGAAGTCTATGTAAGAACAAAACATCATCAGCGTGTGTCATCCATCTACGCTGCTGTAGTGGTAAGAGAAAATTGAAAACAGACATGAATTAGTGGCTGTTATGTGTGTCCAAAAGTATGACACTGTCAGAATTTTGTGCACAGAGAGTATAATGTTGCCTTGAATTCAGTAAGCTATGATGTAAGCTGTTATTTTAGCTTAAATTTGTTTGCATTTGGCAAACTGGCACGCTGAATTAGCTGTTAGCAGCTCCTGTTCGCAGTGTACCCACAGATATACAGTCAACCATCACTGGATTACTCTGATACTGAAGAAAACTTTTAAAACTTGATGATTCTAAAGCAGATCCCGGCATTATAAGGAAATCCTCACAAGATTTAACTCACACTGAGTCTGAGGATACGTGGATGATGTCTGTGTGTTCAGATTAGAATGAGCTGTGACTCCTTTAAGAAGTGCAGGATATGATGAGAACTGTGACAATCCGGCTCTAAAGGTTCTGAAGTGACTTAATTGCCTCCATGAGCTGTGTGTAACAGTCACTGCTGCTGCTGCTGCTGACTGTGCTGGTCTCTCTGTGGCCCCCATCTAACTCTCCTGGGCCCCCTGGGGAGACGTGACTCACCGTTTGAAAGCCCCCATTTAGGCAGCAGATCAGGGCTGAGTCATCTCTGGTCAACAGTGTAATATCTTTCTTGACAACTTCTAATTTTGCATAAACATGGTGACACTGAAGAAGGTAAGTATATTATCTGTACAGGAAGCTGCACACAGTCAGAGAGGAGCTGTACTTAAAGCACCTAACTTCCTCTGAAACAGACTGTTGCTTGTACTTTTACTTTACCTTTGACCCCTCTGTCTCTGTTTCTTGCCCAGCTGTGTTCAACAGATTTGAACCTGTGACTCTGTCACTGTTAGAGGATGTGGTGGCCCATATTAAACCATCAGGTTCCCCTCGTGATGTGGTCCCTCCCCACTTCTTTAAAGAAGTTTTCTCTACTGTAGGGCAGTCGGTTCTGACCATTTTAAATAGCAGCCTGTCCTCTGGTGTTGTCCCAGTAAGCTTCAAACATGCAGTAGTACAACCTTTGCTGAAGAAACCTGGCTTAGATAGCACTGTTTTAGCAAATTTCAGGCCCATCTCCAAGTTGCCTTTTATTTCTAAGATCCTGGAGAAAATTGTCTATGCACAACTAAAAAAAACTTTCCTTGATGATCACAATATTATGGAAGTTTTTCAGTCTGGTTTTAAAACTTTGCATAGCACGGAAACTGCCCTTTTAAAAGTTTTTAATGACATTTTAATGGCAAATGATAGTGGCAACTATGTTGTTCTTGTCCTGCTCGACCTGACCGCTGCCTTTGACACTGTAGACCACAACATTTTGTTAAAACGTCTGCAGCAGCTAGTGGGCATTGGTGGTAGCGCCCTGGACTGGTTCAGGTCCTACTTAGCCGACAGGACTATGTGTGTTGGTCTTGGTGCCTGTGAATCCTCCTCTGCTCCGCTTTTATATGGGGTCCCACAGGGTTCAATTTTAGGACCCCTGCTTTTCTCCCTGTATATGCTTCCCCTAGGGTCTATCCTCAGAAAGCATGGTGTCGCTTTTCATTGCTATGCTGATGACAGCCAGATATATGTCCCCCTGAGTAAAAGCGATGCCTTTTCCCTCAAACCCCTGCTGTCATGTCTTGAAGATATCAAAGCCTGGATGGCCCTAAACTTTTTAAATTTTAATGAAAAAAAAACAGAGGTGATGGTGTTTGGCCCCAGCGGCTCCTGTGTTTCCTCCCCTGTTGATCTGGGTCCTTTGGCAGTTTATGCAAAGTCTACTGTTACTAACTTGGGTTTTAAGATGGACAGTGATTTTAAATTGGACCGCCAAATTAGTGCAGTTGTAAAGTCGAGTTTCTTTCACCTCAGGCAGCTTGCGAAGGTGAAGCCTTTTCTTGCACATCAGCACTTTGAAGCAGTAATCCATGCCTTCATCACATCTCGGCTGGATTACTGCAATGCACTTTATTTTGGAGTTAGCCAGTCCTCCCTTGCACGTCTCCAGTTAGTTCAGAACGCTGCCGCTCGTCTGCTAACTGGAGTACGAATGAGAGAGCACATTACACCCATCCTGGCCTCCCTCCACTGGCTGCCTGTGCACTTTAGAGTTCATTTTAAGATCCTTTTATTTGTTTTTAAATCTTTAAATGGCCTCGCCCCGCCCTACCTCTCTGTGCTTCTTCACCCCTACGCCCCTGCCCGGTGCCTCAGGTCAGCTGATCAGCTGCTCCTTGAGGTACCGAGGTCCAAGCGAACGCTTAGAGGAGACCGTGCATTCTCCGTTGCTGCTCCAAAAATGTGGAACAATCTACCTCTGCACATCAGACAGGCCTCCTCACTGTCTGTTTTTAAAACCCACCTTAAAACACACTTTTACTCACTGGCTTTTAACCCAGCATGAGACCTCTTTCTGTTTTTATTTGTTTGTTGCTGTTTTTATTGTTTTTTGTTTTTAACTGCTTTTTATTATCTCACTGTTTTGTTGTTTTATGACCTCCTATGTACAGCACTTTGTTTCAGCTGTGGTTGTTTTAAAGCGCTTTATAAATAAAGTTGAATTGAACTGAATTGAATTTGTGCATGGATTAATCAAACAAATTGACATTAGGATGGAGGTATTGATAGGCTTATTTTAGGGTTACATTGATTTATTCTTTTTATCTTAGATTTAAGTGTCGTGCCTATTTTTGCCCACACAGTTGGACCAACCCAACACTGCGCAAAATTATGTTGTTTTGGGTCAGTCCAGTGTTAAATTCATAACCAACAACTATTATGAAAAATGTTCCTCGATGACCACGGTGAAGACGACACAGTGACGAGCTAAAAATAGATCTTGGTGACAAAAAACTATGACGAAATCTATGTTTCATTTTCGTCATGACGAGACGGGACAGGATTTCAACAGGGTCGTGTTGTCTCAAATCATGCGCCGCTGTCTTGCACTTACCGGAAGTGACAATGTTTTTTTTTTTGCCTCTTCTTCTTCATGCTCCTTTGTAAATAGACTGTGGAGCATTATCACCAACATTCGACCGCTATCTCCACCCACACATAAACCAAAGTTACGCCACAACGTCAATGCTGATTAAAATGTGCTGCCGTAGCTAGGAGCAAGTTAGCTAGCAAGCTAACGATAGCATTCGCATTATTGTTCACGGGACTTAATCGTTACAGTCCCAACAAACATTACTGATGGCTTCCATTCGACAAAAGTGTTGGTACTTAGTGCAAAAAACATGTGTGACTTATATCTGTATAACGCAGCAGTGTCCACTGTAGTCAGCTCAGGCTCCTTGTTTTCCCAGCCGCCATGTCAGAAGTTGAGTGTGAACCCACTTAGCGCACTCGGCTAGGGTAAGGTGTTTAGTACAGAAGTATGTGATTTGAGACACACTGTCAGACTAAATCTAAAATGGCTGCCAAATTACCACAGGTTTAGTCCATATATGGTCAGCTCACTGTCGTTTGTCCTTGGCAAACACAGATTCTCTAAACAAACTAATATTGTTTGGCCATCACAATAGATTCTGCACCTTTATCACAACAACATGTACTGAAAAATATTGCATGTAAAGAAACAACACAGTGTCTGGGGACTCTCAGTTGGAGGATGATGTAACAGCTAAGTGGAGTTTGGGCCTTCCGGCAGCTGACCTTCGTGCTCTGAATCAGCAAAGACCAGCGAGCCATCCTTCCCATACTGAGTGCAGATCCAACCGTGAACCAATCAGCACAGAGCAGTACAGAGCTGCACATCTAAACCTAAAGAGCTGTGCAGGGAGGGAGGATGAGATTATGACGACAAACACAGAGGCGATGGAAGATGTTTGGAAAGCAAACATACGTGGCGGCATGCACCTGATGGAAACACACACACACAAACAGCAAACCAAGGTGTAGGGATGTGACTCCAGAGTAAGACTGGGAGGTGTTGGTTCTTACTTGGAGGTAAGGCTTGGTCAGTGGCAGCAGGAGAATGGTTTAGGTCATGGCTGGGTCGCAGGACTGGAAGATTGCCAACAGGAGGGGAGAAGCCTGAGCCTACAGGACATCAGAGAGACAGTACGGTATAAATTACCATAATGCTGGGGACACACCATACCACCTGGCAGACTGGGAGAAGGAAACTCGGGATGTGGAGCGTGCAATATTAGAATTTATCACCCTTAACCATGTAGTTTCTGTCTGGTATCCCTGGACTCATATTGGGCAGTTTAAGAGTGCATGATTTCCATCCAGGAAGTGGTGTGACCTTTTAGCTCCATCTGTGGTCTCTAATAACTCCTGAGAAAGCTCTCTGGCTGCTCAGCTAGTCTCGGAGGCTGGGTTGCACCAATAAGAAGCAATTTAATCTAAGATTAATCAGAGTTTCACAAAACTACAAATAAAAAGAGAAAATCCAGTTTTTAAATTTAGCATTTACATTTGCTAGCTACGTTAGCTTGCTAGCTAAAGAGTAAGTTATTCATGTTGGCTCTGAAGAGACGCTCTAATTTTCTCTAATTTTGAGAAAAACTTGCTATGGCCGAATAATAGAAGATAATAAACAGACAACAGTACAGGGGGAAGAAGAGATTGCCTGGGCAGACCATCGTCATGGAAAAGGACAGAGAATTTCAACCGCATCAAAAAACTCAGTTGGGGTGTGTCTGTCACTGAACTTTCTTTGATGAACGTAATCATTTTGTGCATTCCATCTCCAAAAGGCAGCAATTTTGAAAGTTAAACCTCCTCAAGTGTAAGTTTGGATCACATTTCAAATTGGAGTTTAAAGTTTTGTTGCAATAGAATGAATTTAAAGGTGTAATTTATAGAGCGGTTTAAATTTAAAAGTGAGATTTAGGGGGATTTAGTGGCATCTACAGGTAAAGGTTGTAGACTGCAACCAGATGAAACTCCTCCCTGTTAGAATTCCTTCAGTGCTCATAGTTAGGAGGTTTTAACTGGGAGCTGAATTATCCACCGAGGTCTCTTCCTCTCAAAGAACAAACAAACCCTACGATTCAAAGCTGTAAAAACACTGAATAAAGCAGTTTTACAGTACAAATCGTACTTTTTCTGATGCTGCTCATTGCGGAGGGGCTGCTGACTATGGTGGCTGATGCTAAAACATAAAAAACACCTATCTAGAGCTGGTGTTTAGTTTGGCCATCATGGGCTACTGTACAAATATGGTGGTGCAACTAGTGATGGCCAAATGAAGCCTGACGGACAAACTCCCTATGTAGATATAAACATCTCATTCTAAGGTAACAAAAACTTAATAATTCTTATTTTAAGGTGATCAATAGTGATGGCGAAATGAAGCCTCATGAAGCATTGTCTTTATTTTCTGAGCCCACTAGATGGCGCTCATGGTTTAAAGAGAGAGGCTCAAAGAATGGCAATTCAGTGTGCTTTCAACCTTTTGTTAAACAAAAAGCTCCATCTAGTGGGCTCACAGAATAAAGGAAATGCTTCATGAGGCTTCATTTGGCCATCACTAGGTGCAACATGGCGGACAAACTCCCTATGTAGATATAAACATCTCATTCTAAGGTAACAAAAACTTAATAATTCTTATTTTAAGGTGATTAATAGTGATTTACATTTTGGATTTTGTTGTCCCAACTTACCAGCATCAGTGGGTCAGTTGCGTTATTTTAGAGGGAGGAGCCCGTGGGAATGAGAGGTGAACTGTTTCCAAAGTTAAGATTTCTCACTAAAATAAGTGCTGGTCGGTAGTGATGGCCAAATGAAGCCTCATGAAGCATTTTCTTTATTTTCTGAGCCCACTAGATGGCGCTCATGGTTTCAAGAGAGAGGCTCAGAGAATGGCAATTCAGTGTGCTTTCAACCTTTTGTTGAACAAAAAGCGCCATCTAGTGGGCTCAGAAAATAAAGAAAATGCTTCATAAGGCTTCATTTGGCCATCACTAGTGATTATACACTAAGGAAAACATACTTCTTACATTCATTTTTTTCCAGTAGTCCCTAGAATATTAAAGTTAAATGAGGATATAATCGGGTTTGAAAATGAATCCTTGTTGGTGCTTCCTAGCTCTAACTTTGTTTGTCTGCTAATTTCTTTACTGAGCATTTATTGTACAGTGACGAAGCCTTTTCATTGAAACAGCCACCTGCTGCTGCTGGAAACAAGTTTGATGAGAGCTGTGAGACTGAAACAAAAGCGTAAAGCTGTGGGCTGTAAAACCAAAACAATAAGCTGAAAGAGGCTAAAATACTCTGTGGAACTGATAGTGTTAATCGTCGGTGGGTTCATTGCTATGAGCGACACAAAGTCGTCGTGTGGCCGACTGTTTATATAAAAATATTGGGTGGTGCCACTTTAACCACACCATAGATGCCTCCCAGATACTATTTAAAGAAATACTGGCATTTGACATCATCCAGAGTTTGCAGAATTATCCAGTACATCATGTTCTGTTTTGTGACAAGACTGATTAAATGTCTCCTGATATGTCACTTAGAGGAGAAGCAATGACTCCACATCACCTCATCATATGATGCACTCTCATTGGCTACTGGCAGTTTGTTTGGATGTTGCCTCTAACAGCATTTCCATCTGCTATTAAAACACTAATTGTGATCGAATGTGTGATGCGGATGAGGGAAATGCAAAATGGAAATACACACAACATGCTTTGAGATGGGAATGTGGTTAGATCAGCCGGAGCCAGCTTGGTGGAAATGGAACCCATACAATACTATCACATTAATGAGGAAGCACTCCCCCGCTGGGGAGACGCATATCACCACGGCAGAAACACAGCTGTAGCAGGTGAAAAATGTAGCAAACATGAGCAGAAACATCACTGTAATGACAGCAGGTAGAGATGTAGAGGACAAATCACAACAGGCAGAAGCACCATCAGAAATGTCTTTAACACAGCCATCAGAAACAACCTCCAACATTACCGCCCTGTGGTTGTATGCCTCTGCTCACCAGTCAAACTCTTCTTACAGTTTACATCCATGTCTGTGAAAACATGGCTGCTTCACGCCCACTGCCCCCCCCCCCCCCCCGACAGCACAGAGGATCTATACAATCAGCACAGTTTCAACATGGACACCCAAAATTAGTGTCACCAATTCAGTATCTGACCAAATGTCTCCCCTTCTGATCCTGAGATATGACGCTGAGTAATGTCCAGAAAAGTGTTTTCTCCAGAACATTATGATGTCACAGTAACCTCCTCCTGTACTGCCTTAATATGCACATTCAGCACATCCAATGCATCAAAACATTGTTTTCTAGTTGGAGCCGCGCCTCCTTTTCAAACTGTATGGTTTGACTAAAATGAACAATGACAGCAATATAGTCCACGATGAGCAGCGCTAAAATCAACCTGCGTAGTTGTCCCTCCATTGTGACATTAGAAAGTGTCACATTTATCTTGCAAGTGTACTCTTCT